>NC_080191.1:96712506-96956278 GCF_030028045.1 Hippopotamus amphibius kiboko | reverse complement strand
TGGGTGGTGCCGACTGCTCCCTGTGCTTTGTAGAAGGTGGTTGTGGATCGTCTGCTTAATACATATTAGAATGCATGTGTTAATCCCACCCTCCTCATTCAACCCACTTCCGCATGCCTTTGCCCTCTCGAAACCCTGTACTTGCGTTCTAAATCTGTGACTCTGTTTGTGCTTTCTACTTTCCTGGTATCGACTTTGAGATGCCACCTATACATGCTATCGTTGGAATTTTCTCTTTCTCTGTTGGACGTCCCATGCTGAGTACAGGGAACTCCGGATCTATCGAAGATGCTGGAAATGGCAGGATTTTATTCTGTTTCATGGCTGAGCAGTATTCCATGCTCTATGTATACCATCTCTTCACTTTCCATTCATCTGGGGATGGACATTGTGTTTTACTTTCAAGACTTGGCTGTTGTCAATAGGTGGCTAGTGACAGCTGGGGCACCCGTGTCTCTCTAAAGTACACATGGTTCTGCAAACGCTTCCAAAACACTGCAGAGGAAAGAACACTCCCAAACTCATTGTACAAAGCCATCCACCTGATCCCCCAAACCAGACAAAGATACTACAAGAAAAGAAAACTGGAGAGGCAATATCACCGATGAACTTAGATGCAAAAATCCTCAACAAGATACTAGCCAACAGACTCCAACATGACATTAAAAGGATCACACACCATGACACTGTGTTTTTACTTTCAAGCCTTGGCTCTTGTCATAGGTGTGCAGGGGTCGCTGGCCTGCCCTGGTCTCCCCAAATGATACTTTACTGTGCAAAGACAGCCAGGAGGTGGATTGCCACATCATGTGGCCGGCTCTCTGGTTTTGTTTTGTTTTTGGCAGGAATCTCTTGATTGTTTTCAGTGGTGCCTGTTACCAGGGCGCAATACCACCAGTGGCTTAGGAGGCTTCCCTTTTCTCCAGGCCCTCAACCGAAGGTATTGCTTCCAGACGTATTGACACTGGCAATCCTAACGGCTGCCAGGTGAAACCGCGAAGGCGTTTCAATTTCCATTTCTCCCATTCGCATGGGCGTGGAACATATTTCCTGTGCCTTTCTTAGAAACCAACACAAAGGGAAACAAAACACGCATGGTAAATTCAACTTACCTCTTGAAACCGCCTGTTGCCAATCAATCCTGTTTCGGGCTCTTTTCCAGTGCCTATCCCCAGGACATTTTTGCAGCGGGGGTGTCAATTACAACCCCGCTGGCCTTTTGAACAGGAAAGGCCGCTGAGCTCCCTTTGGAACGTTGTAGTCACAGGAGGCGGCCACAAGGCGGCAGCATTTTCCCACAGCTGGTCGGATTCCCAGGAACGCAGACCTTGCGCACACACGTGTTCTTGGAATATGAATTAGAGAGGAACGTGTCCGGACAGACACCTAAGGGCTTGTGTCTCACTCCTTCTCCCACTTACCCTTCCCCACTCTCGATTCATCACACCCCCTGCAAACCCCTCCTGAAGAGTGTGTTGTCGGAGGCAAGTGGGGTGACTCTAAGGAAGGAGGTGAATGGCGGGAACCCCACCAGCAGGAGACCTGGACACCAGGTGATGTTTGAACACTGTTGTGCATGTCGGACCACCATCCTCTGGCTGCAGTGGGCTTGGCTTAGCTGCAGGAGGGCACACCTACATCTACAGAGACTGCTGCCAACCAGAAGGGACCAGGCACCACAGGTAAAAAGGGGTTAATTCGCTGGTGCGACCCACTCCCGCGCCGACCTGCCTCACTGTGACCACACTCCAACTTTGGTGCCCAAGCCTGCTCACGCTCCAGGGAAGTGACACCCGCACATCTCTCTGAGGCCTGAGAGGAACATACTGGATCTCGATCATTTTGCTTTTTATAGAGATTCTAATTCTGTCCATGTCTAGTGAATTTACAATGCTGTTGACTTTCGCTGTGCAGCACCTTGATTCAGTTCTCCATGTATGTATATATATACACATCCATTCTCTTTCGCATTCTCTTCCCACGTAGCTTAGTCCAGGGTGGTGCCGACCGCTCCCTGTGCTTTGTAGAAGGTGGTTGTGGATCGTCTTGCTTAATACATATTAGAATGCATGTGTTAATCCCACCCTCCTCATTCAACCCACCTCCGCATGCCTTTGTCCTCTCGAAACCCTGTACTTGCGTTCTAAATCTGTGACTCTGTTTGTGCTTTCTACTTTTCCTGGTATCGACTTTGAGATGCCACCTATACGTGCTATCGTTGGAATTTTCTCTTTCTCTGTTGGACGTCCCATGCTGAGTACAGGGAACTCCGGATCTATCGAAGATGCTGGAAATGGCAGGATTTTATTCTGTTTCTTCATGGCTGAGCAGTATTCCATGCCCTATGTGTACCATCTCTTCACTTTCCATTCATCTGGGGATGGACATTGTGTTTTTACTTTCAAGACTTGGCTGTTGTCAATAGGTGGCTAGTGACAGCTGGGGCACCCGTGTCTCTCTAAAGTACACATGGTTCTGCAAACGCTTCCAAAACACTGCAGAGGAAAGAACACTCCCAAACTCATTGTACGAAGCCATCCACCTGATCCCCAAACCAGGACAAAGATACTACAAGAAAAGAAAACTGGAGAGCAATATCACCGATGAACTTAGATGCAAAAATCCTCAACAAGATACTAGCCAACAGACTCCAACATGACATTAAAAGGATCACACACCATGACACTGTGTTTTTACTTTCAAGCCTTGGCTCTTGTCAATAGGTGTGCAGGGGTCGCTGGCCTGCCCTGGTCTCCCCAAATGATACTTTACTGTGCAAAGACAGCCAGGAGGTGGATTGCCACATCATGTGGCCGGCTCTCTGGTTTTGTTTTGTTTTTGGCAGGAATCTCTTGATTGTTTTCAGTGGTGCCTGTTACCAGGGCGCAATACCACCAGTGGCTTAGGAGGCTTCCCTTTTCTCCAGGCCCTCTCGCGAAGGTATTGCTTCCAGACGTATTGACACTGGCAATCCTAACGGCTGCCAGGTGAAACCGCGAAGGCGTTTCAATTTCCATTTGCTCCCATTCGCATGGGCGTGGAACATATTTCCTGTGCCTTTCTTAGAAACCAACACAAAGGGAAACAAAACACGCATGGTAAATTCAACTTACCTCTTGAAACCGCCTGTTGCCAATCAATCCTGTTTCGGGCTCTTTTCCAGTGCCTATCCCCAGGACATTTTTGCAGCGGGGGTGTCAATTACAAACCCGCTGGCCTTTTGAACAGGAAGGGCGCTGAGCTCCCTTTGGAACGTTGTAGTTACAGGAGGCGGCCACAAGGCGGCAGCATTTTCCCACAGCTGGTCGGATTCCCCAGGAACGCAGACCTTGCGCACACGCGTGTTCTTGGAATATGAATTAGAGAGGAACGTGTCCGGACAGACACCTAAGGGCTTGTGTCTCACTCCTTCTCCCACTTACCCTTCCCACTCTCGATTCATCACACCCCCTGCAAACCCCTCCTGAAGAGTGTGTTGTCGGAGGCAAGTGGGGTGACTCTAAGGAAGGAGGTGAATGGCGGGAACCCCACCAGCTGGAGACCTGGACACCAGGTGATGTTTGAACACTGTTGTGCATGTCAGACCACCATCCTCTGGCTGCAGTGGGCTTGGCTTAGCTGCAGGAGGGCACACCTACATCTACAGAGACTGCTGCCAACCAGAAGGGACCAGGCACCACAGGTAAAAAGGGGTTAATTCGCTGGTGCGACCCACTCCCCGTGCCGACCTGCCTCACTGTGACCACACTCCAACTTTGCTGCCCAAGCCTGCTCACGCTCCAGGGAAGTGACACCCGCACATCTCTCTGAGGCCTGAGAGGAACATACTGGATCTCGATCATTTTGCTTTTTATAGAGATTCTAATTTCTGTCCATGTCTAGTGAATTTACAATGCTGTTGACTTTCGCTGTGCAGCACCTTGATTCAGTTCTCCATGTATGTATATATATACACATCCATTCTCTTTCGCATTCTCTTCCCACGTAGCTTAGTCCAGGGTGGTGCCGAACGCTCCCTGTGCTTTGTAGAAGGTGGTTGTGGATCGTCTGCTTAATACATATTAGAATGCATGTGTTAATCCCACCCTCCTCATTCAACCCACCTCCGCATGCCTTTGCCCTCTCGAAACCCTGTACTTGCGTTCTAAATCTGTGACTCTGTTTGTGCTTTCTACTTTCCTGGTATCGACTTTGAGATGCCACCTATACGTGCTATCGTTGGAATTTTCTCTTTCTCTGTTGGACGTCCCATGCTGAGTACAGGGAACTCCGGATCTATCGAAGATGCTGGAAATGGCAGGATTTTATTCTGTTTCATGGCTGAGCAGTATTCCATGCTCTATGTGTACCATCTCTTCACTTTCCATTCATCTGGGGATGGACATTGTGTTTTTACTTTCAAGACTTGGCTGTTGTCAATAGGTGGCTAGTGACAGCTGGGGCACCCGTGTCTCTCTAAAGTACACATGGTTCTGCAAACGCTTCCAAAACACTGCAGAGGAAAGAACACTCCCAAACTCATTGTACGAAGCCATCCACCTGATCCCCAAACCAGACAAAGATACTACAAGAAAAGAAAACTGGAGAGCAATATCACCGATGAACTTAGATGCAAAAATCCTCAACAAGATACTAGCCAACAGACTCCAACATGACATTAAAAGGATCACACACCATGACACTGTGTTTTTACTTTCAAGCCTTGGCTCTTGTCAATAGGTGTGCAGGGGTCGCTGGCCTGCCCTGGTCTCCCCAAATGATACTTTACTGTGCAAAGACAGCCAGGAGGTGGATTGCCACATCATGTGGCCGGCTCTCTGGTTTTGTTTTGTTTTTGGCAGGAATCTCTTGATTGTTTTCAGTGGTGCCTGTTACCAGGGCGCAATACCACCAGTGGCTTAGGAGGCTTCCCTTTTCTCCAGGCCCTCTCCCGAAGGTATTGCTTCCAGACGTATTGACACTGGCCAATCCTAACGGCTGCCAGGTGAAACCGCGAAGGCGATTCAATTTCCATTTCTCCCATTCGCATGGTGTGGAGCATATTTCCTGGGCCTTTCTTAGAAACCAACACAAAGGGAAACAAAACACGCATGGTGAATTCAACTTACCTCTTGAAACCGCCTGTTGCCAATCAATCCTGTTCGGGCTCTTTTCCAGTGCCTATCCCCAGGACATTTTTGCAGCGGGGGTGTCAATTACAACCCCACTGGCCTTTGAACAGGAAGGGCCGCTGAGCTCCCTTTGGAACGTTGTAGTCACAGGAGGCGGCCACAAGGCGGCAGCATTTTCCCACAGCTGGTCGGATTCCCCAGGAACGCAGACCTTGCGCACACGCTTGTTCTTGGAATATGAATTAGAGAGGAACGTGTCCAGACAGACACATAAGGGCTTGTGTCTCACTCCTTCTCCCACTTACCCTTCCCACTCTCGATTCATCACACCCCCTGCAAACCCCTCCTGAAGAGTGTGTTGTCGGAGGCAAGTGGGGTGACTCTAAGGAAGGAGGTGAATGGCGGGAACCCCACCAGCAGGAGACCTGGACACCAGGTGATGTTTGAACACTGTTGTGCATGTCGGACCACCATCCTCTGGCTGCAGTGGGCTTGGCTTAGCTGCAGGAGGGCACACCTACATCTACAGAGACTGCTGCCAACCAGAAGGGACCAGGCACCACAGGTCCAAAGGGGTTAATTCGCTGGTGCGACCCACTCCCGCGCCGACCTGCCTCACTGTGACCACACTCCAACTTTGGTGCCCAAGCCTGCTCACGCTCCAGGGAAGTGACACCTGCGCATCTCTCTGAGGCCTGAGAGGAACATACTGGATCTCGATCATTTTGCTTTTTATAGAGATTCTAATTTCTGTCCATGTCTAGTGAATTTACAATGCTGTTGACTTTCGCTGTGCAGCACCTTGATTCAGTTCTCCATGTATGTATATATATACACATCCATTCTCTTTCGCATTCTCTTCCCACGTAGCTTAGTCCAGGGTGGTGCTGACCGCTCCCTGTGCTTTGTAGAAGGTGGTTGTGGATCGTCTGCTTAATACATATTAGAATGCATGTGTTAATCCCACCCTCCTCATTCAACCCACCTCCGCATGCCTTTGCCCTCTCGAAACCCTGTACTTGCGTTCTAAATCTGTGACTCTGTTTGTGCTTTCTACTTTCCTGGTATCGACTTTGAGATGCCACCTATACGTGCTATCGTTGGAATTTTCTCTTTCTCTGTTGGACGTCCCATGCTGAGTACAGGGAACTCCGGATCTATCGAAGATGCTGGAAATGGCAGGATTTTATTCTGTTTCATGGCTGAGCAGTATTCCATGCTCTATGTGTACCATCTCTTCACTTTCCATTCATCTGGGGATGGACATTGTGTTTTTACTTTCAAGACTTGGCTGTTGTCAATAGGTGGCTAGTGACAGCTGGGGCACCCGTGTCTCTCTAAAGTACACATGGTTCTGCAAACGCTTCCAAAACACTGCAGAGGAAAGAACACTCCCAAACTCATTGTACGAAGCCATCCACCTGATCCCCAAACCAGACAAAGATACTACAAGAAAAGAAAACTGGAGAGCAATATCACCGATGAACTTAGATGCAAAAATCCTCAACAAGATACTAGCCAACAGACTCCAACATGACATTAAAAGGATCACACACCATGACACTGTGTTTTTACTTTCAAGCCTTGGCTCTTGTCAATAGGTGTGCAGGGGTCGCTGGCCTGCCCTGGTCTCCCCAAATGATACTTTACTGTGCAAAGACAGCCAGGAGGTGGATTGCCACATCATGTGGCCGGCTCTCTGGTTTTGTTTTGTTTTTTGGCAGGAATCTCTTGATTGTTTTTCAGTGGTGCCTGTTACCAGGGCGCAATACCACCAGTGGCTTAGGAGGCTTCCCTTTTCTCCAGGCCCTCTCCCGAAGGTATTGCTTCCAGACGTATTGACACTGGCAATCCTAACGGCTGCCAGGTGAAACCGCGAAGGCGTTTCAATTTCCATTTCTCCCATTCGCATGGGTGTGGAGCATATTTCCTGGGCCTTTCTTAGAAACCAACACAAAGGGAAACAAAACACGCATGGTGAATTCAACTTACCTCTTGAAACCGCCTGTTGCCAATCAATCCTGTTTCGGGCTCTTTTCCAGTGCCTATCCCCAGGACATTTTTGCAGCGGGGGTGTCAATTACAACCCCACTGGCCTTTTGAACAGGAAGGGCCGCTGAGCTTCCCTTTGGAACGTTGTAGTCACAGGAGGCGGCCACAAGGCGGCAGCATTTTCCCACAGCTGGTCGGATTCCCCAGGAACGCAGACCTTGCGCACACGCGTGTTCTTGGAATATGAATTAGAGAGGAACGTGTCCAGACAGACACCTAAGGGCTTGTGTCTCACTCCTTCCTCCCACTTACCCTTCCCACTCTCGATTCATCACACCCCCTGCAAACCCCTCCTGAAGAGTGTGTTGTCGGAGGCAAGTGGGGTGACTCTAAGGAAGGAGGTGAATGGCGGGAACCCCACCAGCAGGAGACCTGGACACCAGGTGATGTTTGAACACTGTTGTGCATGTCGGACCACCATCCTCTGGCTGCAGTGGGCTTGGCTTAGCTGCAGGAGGGCACACCTACATCTACAGAGACTGCTGCCAACCAGAAGGGACCAGGCACCACAGGTAAAAAGGGGTTAATTCGCTGGTGCGACCCACTCCCCGCGCCGACCTGCCTCACTGTGACCACACTCCAACTTTGGTGCCCAAGCCTGCTCACGCTCCAGGGAAGTGACACCCGCACATCTCTCTGAGGCCTGAGAGGAACATACTGGATCTCGATCATTTTGCTTTTTATAGAGATTCTAATTTCTGTCCATGTCTAGTGAATTTACAATGCTGTTGACTTTCGCTGTGCAGCACCTTGATTCAGTTCTCCATGTATGTATATATATACACATCCATTCTCTTTCGCATTCTCTTCCCACGTAGCTTAGTCCAGGGTGGTGCCGAACGCTCCCTGTGCTTTGTAGAACGGTGGTTGTGGATCGTCTGCTTAATACATATTAGAATGCATGTGTTAATCCCACCCTCCTCATTCAACCCACCTCCGCATGCCTTTGCCCTCTCGAAACCCTGTACTTGCGTTCTAAATCGGTGACTCTGTTTGTGCTTTCTACTTTCCTGGTATCGACTTTGAGATGCCACCTATACGTGCTATCGTTGGAATTTTCTCTTTCTCTGTTGGACGTCCCATGCTGAGTACAGGGAACTCCGGATCTATCGAAGATGCTGGAAATGGCAGGATTTTATTCTGTTTCATGGCTGAGCAGTATTCCATGCCCTATGTGTACCATCTCTTCACTTTCCATTCATCTGGGGATGGACATTGTGTTTTTACTTTCAAGACTTGGCTGTTGTCAATAGGTGGCTAGTGACAGCTGGGGCACCCGTGTCTCTCTAAAGTACACATGGTTCTGCAAACGCTTCCAAAAACACTGCAGAGGAAAGAACACTCCCAAACTCATTGTACGAAGCCATCCACCTGATCCCAAACCAGACAAAGATACTAACAAGAAAAGAAAACTGGAGAGCAATATCACCGATGAACTTAGATGCAAAAATCCTCAACAAGATACTAGCCAACAGACTCCAACATGACATTAAAAGGATCACACACCATGACACTGTGTTTTTACTTTCAAGCCTTGGCTCTTGTCAATAGGTGTGCAGGGGTCGCTGGCCTGCCCTGGTCTCCCCAAATGATACTTTACTGTGCAAAGACAGCCAGGAGGTGGATTGCCACATCATGTGGCCGGCTCTCTGGTTTTGTTTTGTTTTTGGCAGGAATCTCTTGATTGTTTTCAGTGGTGCCTGTTACCAGGGCGCAATACCACCAGTGGCTTAGGAGGCTTCCCTTTTCTCCAGGCCCTCAACCGAAGGTATTGCTTCCAGACGTATTGACACTGGCAATCCTAACGGCTGCCAGGTGAAACCGCGAAGGCGTTTCAATTTCCATTTCTCCCATTCGCATGGGTGTGGAGCATATTTCCTGGGCCTTTCTTAGAAACCAACACAAAGGGAAACAAAACACGCATGGTGAATTCAACTTACCTCTTGAAACCGCCTGTTGCCAATCAATCCTGTTTCGGGCTCTTTTCCAGTGCCTATCCCCAGGACATTTTTGCAGCGGGGGTGTCAATTACAACCCCACTGGCCTTTTGAACAGGAAGGGCCGCTGAGCTCCCTTTGGAACGTTGTAGTCACAGGAGGCGGCCACAAGGCGGCAGCATTTTCCCACAGCTGGTCGGATTCCCCAGGAACGCAGACCTTGCGCACACGCGTGTTCTTGGAATATGAATTAGAGAGGAACGTGTCCAGACAGACACATAAGGGCTTGTGTCTCACTCCTTCTCCCACTTACCCTTCCCACTCTCGATTCATCACACCCCCTGCAAACCCCTCCTGAAGAGTGTGTTGTCAGAGGCAAGTGGGGTGACTCTAAGGAAGGAGGTGAATGGCGGGAACCCCACCAGCAGGAGACCTGGACACCAGGTGATGTTTGAACACTGTTGTGCATGTCGGACCACCATCCTCTGGCTGCAGTGGGCTTGGCTTAGCTGCAGGAGGGCACACCTACATCTACAGAGACTGCTGCCAACCAGAAGGGACCAGACACCACAGGTCCAAAGGGGTTAATTCGCTGGTGCGACCCACTCCCGCGCCGACCTGCCTCACTGTGACCACACTCCAACTTTGGTGCCCAAGCCTGCTCACGCTCCAGGGAAGTGACACCTGCGCATCTCTCTGAGGCCTGAGAGGAACATACTGGATCTCGATCATTTTGCTTTTTATAGAGATTCTAATTTCTGTCCATGTCTAGTGAATTTACAATGCTGTTGACTTTCGCTGTGCAGCACCTTGATTCAGTTCTCCATGTATGTATATATATACACATCCATTCTCTTTCGCATTCTCTTCCCACGTAGCTTAGTCCAGGGTGGTGCTGACCGCTCCCTGTGCTTTGTAGAAGGTGGTTGTGGATCGTCTGCTTAATACATATTAGAATGCATGTGTTAATCCCACCCTCCTCATTCAACCCACCTCCGCATGCCTTTGCCCTCTCGAAACCCTGTACTTGCGTTCTAAATCTGTGACTCTGTTTGTGCTTTCTACTTTCCTGGTATCGACTTTGAGATGCCACCTATACGTGCTATCGTTGGAATTTTCTCTTTCTCTGTTGGACGTCCCATGCTGAGTACAGGGAACTCCGGATCTATCGAAGATGCTGGAAATGGCAGGATTTTATTCTGTTTCATGGCTGAGCAGTATTCCATGCTCTATGTGTACCATCTCTTCACTTTCCATTCATCTGGGGATGGACATTGTGTTTTTACTTTCAAGACTTGGCTGTTGTCAATAGGTGGCTAGTGACAGCTGGGGCACCCGTGTCTCTCTAAAGTACACATGGTTCTGCAAACGCTTCCAAAACACTGCAGAGGAAAGAACACTCCCAAACTCATTGTACGAAGCCATCCACCTGATCCCCAAACCAGACAAAGATACTACAAGAAAAGAAAACTGGAGAGCAATATCACCGATGAACTTAGATGCAAAAATCCTCAACAAGATACTAGCCAACAGACTCCAACATGACATTAAAAGGATCACACACCATGACACTGTGTTTTTACTTTCAAGCCTTGGCTCTTGTCAATAGGTGTGCAGGGGTCGCTGGCCTGCCCGGGTCTCCCCAAATGATACTTTACTGTGCAAAGACAGCCAGGAGGTGGATTGCCACATCATGTGGCCGGCTCTCTGGTTTTGTTTTGTTTTTGGCAGGAATCTCTTGATTGTTTTCAGTGGTGCCTGTTACCAGGGCGCAATACCACCAGTGGCTTAGGAGGCTTCCCTTTTCTCCAGGCCCTCTCCCGAAGGTATTGCTTCCAGACGTATTGACACTGGCAATCCTAACGGCTGCCAGGTGAAACCGCGAAGGCGTTTCAATTTCCATTTCTCCCATTCGCATGGGCGTGGAACATATTTCCTGTGCCTTTCTTAGAAACCAACACAAAGGGAAACAAAACACGCATGGTAAATTCAACTTACCTCTTGAAACCGCCTGTTGCCAATCAATCCTGTTTCGGGCTCTTTTCCAGTGCCTATCCCCAGGACATTTTTGCAGCGGGGGTGTCAATTACAACCCCGCTGGCCTTTTGAACAGGAAAGGCCGCTGAGCTCCCTTTGGAACGTTGTAGTCACAGGAGGCGGCCACAAGGCGGCAGCATTTTCCCACAGCTGGTCGGATTCCCCAGGAACGCAGACCTTGCGCACACACGTGTTCTTGGAATATGAATTAGAGAGGAACGTGTCCGGACAGACACCTAAGGGCTTGTGTCTCACTCCTTCTCCCACTTACCCTTCCCACTCTCGATTCATCACACCCCCTGCAAACCCCTCCTGAAGAGTGTGTTGTCGGAGGCAAGTGGGGTGACTCTAAGGAAGGAGGTGAATGGCGGGAACCCCACCAGCAGGAGACCTGGACACCAGGTGATGTTTGAACACTGTTGTGCATGTCGGACCACCATCCTCTGGCTGCAGTGGGCTTGGCTTAGCTGCAGGAGGGCACACCTACATCTACAGAGACTGCTGCCAACCAGAAGGGACCAGGCACCACAGGTAAAAAGGGGTTAATTCGCTGGTGCGACCCACTCCCGCGCCGACCTGCCTCACTGTGACCACACTCCAACTTTGGTGCCCAAGCCTGCTCACGCTCCAGGGAAGTGACACCTGCGCATCTCTCTGAGGCCTGAGAGGAACATACTGGATCTCGATCATTTTGCTTTTTATAGAGATTCTAATTTCTGTCCATGTCTAGTGAATTTACAATGCTGTTGACTTTCGCTGTGCAGCACCTTGATTCAGTTCTCCATGTATGTATATATATACACATCCATTCTCTTTCGCATTCTCTTCCCATGTAGCTTAGTCCAGGGTGGTGCCGACTGCTCCCTGTGCTTTGTAGAAGGTGGTTGTGGATCGTCTGCTTAATACATATTAGAATGCATGTGTTAATCCCACCCTCCTCATTCAACCCACTTCCGCATGCCTTTGCCCTCTCGAAACCCTGTACTTGCGTTCTAAATCTGTGACGCTGTTTGTGCTTTCTACTTTCCTGGTATCGACTTTGAGATGCCACCTATACATGCTATCGTTGGAATTTTCTCTTTCTCTGTTGGACGTCCCATGCTGAGTACAGGGAACTCCGGATCTATCGAAGATGCTGGAAATGGCAGGATTTTATTCTGTTTCATGGCTGAGCAGTATTCCATGCTCTATGTGTACCATCTCTTCACTTTCCATTCATCTGGGGATGGACATTGTGTTTTTACTTTCAAGACTTGGCTGTTGTCAATAGGTGGCTAGTGACAGCTGGGGCACCCGTGTCTCTCTAAAGTACACATGGTTCTGCAAACGCTTCCAAAACACTGCAGAGGAAAGAACACTCCCAAACTCATTGTACAAAGCCATCCACCTGATCCCCAAACCAGACAAAGATACTACAAGAAAAGAAAACTGGAGAGCAATATCACCGATGAACTTAGATGCAAAAATCCTCAACAAGATACTAGCCAACAGACTCCAACATGACATTAAAAGGATCACACACCATGACACTGTGTTTTTACTTTCAAGCCTTGGCTCTTGTCAATAGGTGTGCAGGGGTCGCTGGCCTGCCCTGGTCTCCCCAAATGATACTTTACTGTGCAAAGACAGCCAGGAGGTGGATTGCCACATCATGTGGCCGGCTCTCTGGTTTTGTTTTGTTTTTGGCAGGAATCTCTTGATTGTTTTCAGTGGTGCCTGTTACCAGGGCGCAATACCACCAGTGGCTTAGGAGGCTTCCCTTTTCTCCAGGCCCTCAACCGAAGGTATTGCTTCCAGACGTATTGACACTGGCAATCCTAACGGCTGCCAGGTGAAACCGCGAAGGCGTTTCAATTTCCATTTCTCCCATTCGCATGGGCGTGGAACATATTTCCTGTGCCTTTCTTAGAAACCAACACAAAGGGAAACAAAACACGCATGGTAAATTCAACTTACCTCTTGAAACCGCCTGTTGCCAATCAATCCTGTTTCGGGCTCTTTTCCAGTGCCTATCCCCAGGACATTTTTGCAGCGGGGGTGTCAATTACAACCCCGCTGGCCTTTTGAACAGGAAAGGCCGCTGAGCTCCCTTTGGAACGTTGTAGTCACAGGAGGCGGCCACAAGGCGGCAGCATTTTCCCACAGCTGGTCGGATTCCCCAGGAACGCAGAACTTGCGCACACACGTGTTCTTGGAATATGAATTAGAGAGGAACGTGTCCGGACAGACACCTAAGGGCTTGTGTCTCACTCCTTCTCCCACTTACCCTTCCCACTCTCGATTCATCACACCCCCTGCAAACCCCTCCTGAAGAGTGTGTTGTCGGAGGCAAGTGGGGTGACTCTAAGGAAGGAGGTGAATGGCGGGAACCCCACCAGCAGGAGACCTGGACACCAGGTGATGTTTGAACACTGTTGTGCATGTCGGACCACCATCCTCTGGCTGCAGTGGGCTTGGCTTAGCTGCAGGAGGGCACACCTACATCTACAGAGACTGCTGCCAACCAGAAGGGACCAGACACCACAGGTCCAAAGGGGTTAATTCGCTGGTGCGACCCACTCCCGCGCCGACCTGCCTCACTGTGACCACACTCCAACTTTGGTGCCCAAGCCTGCTCACGCTCCAGGGAAGTGACACCTGCGCATCTCTCTGAGGCCTGAGAGGAACATACTGGATCTCGATCATTTTGCTTTTTATAGAGATTCTAATTTCTGTCCATGTCTAGTGAATTTACAATGCTGTTGACTTTCGCTGTGCAGCACCTTGATTCAGTTCTCCATGTATGTATATATATACACATCCATTCTCTTTCGCATTCTCTTCCCACGTAGCTTAGTCCAGGGTGGTGCCGACCGCTCCCTGTGCTTTGTAGAAGGTGGTTGTGGATCGTCTGCTTAATACATATTAGAATGCATGTGTTAATCCCACCCTCCTCATTCAACCCACCTCCGCATGCCTTTGCCCTCTCGAAACCCTGTACTTGCGTTCTAAATCTGTGACTCTGTTTGTGCTTTCTACTTTCCTGGTATCGACTTTGAGATGCCACCTATACGTGCTATCGTTGGAATTTTCTCTTTCTCTGTTGGACGTCCCATGCTGAGTACAGGGAACTCCGGATCTATCGAAGATGCTGGAAATGGCAGGATTTTATTCTGTTTCATGGCTGAGCAGTATTCCATGCTCTATGTGTACCATCTCTTCACTTTCCATTCATCTGGGGATGGACATTGTGTTTTTACTTTCAAGACTTGGCTGTTGTCAATAGGTGGCTAGTGACAGCTGGGGCACCCGTGTCTCTCTAAAGTACACATGGTTCTGCAAACGCTTCCAAAACACTGCAGAGGAAAGAACACTCCCAAACTCATTGTACGAAGCCATCCACCTGATCCCCAAACCAGACAAAGATACAACAAGAAAAGAAAACTGGAGAGCAATATCACCGATGAACTTAGATGCAAAAATCCTCAACAAGATACTAGCCAACAGACTCCAACATGACATTAAAAGGATCACACACCATGACACTGTGTTTTTACTTTCAAGCCTTGGCTCTTGTCAATAGTTGTGCAGGGGTCGCTGGCCTGCCCGGGTCTCCCCAAATGATACTTTACTGTGCAAAGACAGCCAGGAGGTGGATTGCCACATCATGTGGCCGGCTCTCTGGTTTTGTTTTGTTTTTGGCAGGAATCTCTTGATTGTTTTCAGTGGTGCCTGTTACCAGGGCGCAATACCACCAGTGGCTTAGGAGGCTTCCCTTTTCTCCAGGCCCTCTCCCGAAGGTATTGCTTCCAGACGTATTGACACTGGCAATCCTAACGGCTGCCAGGTGAAACCGCGAAGGCGTTTCAATTTCCATTTCTCCCATTCGCATGGGCGTGGAGCATATTTCCTGGGCCTTTCTTAGAAACCAACACAAAGGGAAACAAAACACGCATGGTGAATTCAACTTACCTCTTGAAACCGCCTGTTGCCAATCAATCCTGTTTCGGGCTCTTTTCCAGTGCCTATCCCCAGGACATTTTTGAAGCGGGGGTGTCAATTACAACCCCGCTGGCCTTTTGAACAGGAAGGGCCGCTGAGCTCCCTTTGGAACGTTGTAGTCACAGGAGGCGGCCACAAGGCGGCAGCATTTTCCCACAGCTGGTCGGATTCCCCAGGAACGCAGACCTTGCGCACACGCGTGTTCTTGGAATATGAATTAGAGAGGAACGTGTCCGGACAGACACCTAAGGGCTTGTGTCTCACTCCTTCTCCCACTTACCCTTCCCACTCTCGATTCATCACACCCCCTGCAAACCCCTCCTGAAGAGTGTGTTGTCGGAGGCAAGTGGGGTGACTCTAAGGAAGGAGGTGAATGGCGGGAACCCCACCAGCAGGAGACCTGGACACCAGCTGATGTTTGAACACTGTTGTGCATGTCGGACCACCATCCTCTGGCTGCAGTGGGCTTGGCTTAGCTGCAGGAGGGCACACCTACATCTACAGAGACTGCTGCCAACCAGAAGGGACCAGGCACCACAGGTCCAAAGGGGTTAATTCGCTGGTGCGACCCACTCCCGCGCCGACCTGCCTCACTGTGACCACACTCCAACTTTGGTGCCCAAGCCTGCTCACGCTCCAGGGAAGTGACACCTGCGCATCTCTCTGAGGCCTGAGAGGAACATACTGGATCTCGATCATTTTGCTTTTTATAGAGATTCTAATTTCTGTCCATGTCTAGTGAATTTACAATGCTGTTGACTTTCGCTGTGCAGCACCTTGATTCAGTTCTCCGTGTATGTATATATATACACATCCATTCTCTTTCGCATTCTCTTCCCACGTAGCTTAGTCCAGGGTGGTGCCGACTGCTCCCTGTGCTTTGTAGAAGGTGGTTGTGGATTGTCTGCTTAATACATATTAGAATGCATGTGTTAATCCCACCCTCCTCATTCAACCCACTTCCGCATGCCTTTGCCCTCTCGAAACCCTGTACTTGCGTTCTAAATCTGTGACTCTGTTTGTGCTTTCTACTTTCCTGGTATCGACTTTGAGATGCCACCTATACGTGCTATCATTGGAATTTTCTCTTTCTCTGTTGGACGTCCCATGCTGAGTACAGGGAACTCCGGATCTATCGAAGATGCTGGAAATGGCAGGATTTTATTCTGTTTCATGGCTGAGCAGTATTCCATGCTCTATGTGTACCATCTCCTCACTTTCCATTCATCTGGGGATGGACATTGTGTTTTTACTTTCAAGACTTGGCTGTTGTCAATAGGTGGCTAGTGACAGCTGGGGCACCCGTGTCTCTCTAAAGTACACATGGTTCTGCAAACGCTTCCAAAACACTGCAGAGGAAAGAACACTCCCAAACTCATTGTACAAAGCCATCCACCTGATCCCCAAACCAGACAAAGATACTACAAGAAAAGAAAACTGGAGAGCAATATCACCGATGAACTTAGATGCAAAAATCCTCAACAAGATACTAGCCAACAGACTCCAACATGACATTAAACGGATCACACACCATGACACTGTGTTTTTACTTTCAAGTCTTGGCTCTTGTCAATAGGTGTGCAGGGGTCGCTGGCCAGCCCGGGTCTCCCCAATTGATACTTTACTGCGCAAAGACAGCCAGGAGGTGGATTGCCACATCATGTGGCCGGCTCTCTGGTTTTGTTTTTCTTTGGCAGGAATCTCTTGATTGTTTTCAGTGGTGCCTGTTACCAGGGTGCAATACCACCAGTGGCTTAGGAGGCTTCCCTTTTCTCCAGGCCCTCTCCCAAAGGTATTGCTTCCAGATGTATTGACACTGGCAATCCTAACAGCTGCCAGGTGAAACCGCAAAGGCGTTTCAATTTCCATTTCTCCCATTCGCATGGTCGTGGAGCATATTTCCTGGGCCTTTCTTAGAAAACAACACAAAGGAAAACAAAACACGCATGGTGATTTCAATTTAGCTCTTGAAACCGCCTGTTGCAAGTCGATCCTGTTTCGGGCTCTTTTCCAGTGCCTATCCCCAGGACATTTTTGCAGCGGGGGTGTCAATTACAACCCCGCTGGCCTTTGAACAGGAAGGGCTGCTGAGCTCCCTTTGGAACGTTGTAGTTACAGGACGCGGCCACAAGGCGGCAGCATTTTCCCACAGCTGGTCGGATTCCCCAGGAACGCAGACCTTGCGCACATGCGTGTTCTTCGAATATGAATTAGAGTGGAACGTGTCCGGACAGACACCTAAGGGCTTGTGTTTCACTCCTTCTCCCACTTATCCTTCCCACTCTCGATTCATCTCACCCCCTGCAAACCCCTCCTGATGAGGGTGTTGTCGGAGGCAAGTGGGGTGACTCTAAGGAAGGAGGTGAATGGCGGGAACCCCACCAGCAGGAGACCTGGACACCAGGTGATGTTTGAACGCTGTTGTGCATGTCGGACCACCATCCTCTGGCTGCAGTGGGCTTGGCTTAGCTGCAGGAGGGCACACCTACATCTAGAGAGACTGCTGCCAACCGGAGGGGACCAGGCACCACAGGTCCAAAGGGGTTAATTCTCTGGTGCGCCCCCCCCCCCGCCCCGACCTGCCTCACTGTGACCACACTCCAACTTTGGTGCCCAAGCCTGCTCACGCTCCAGGGAAGTGACACCCGCACACCTCTCTGAGGCCTGAGAGGAACGTACTGGACCTCGATCATTTTGGTTTTTATAGAGTTTCTAATTTCTGTCCGTGTCTAGTGAATTTACAATGCTGTATTGACTTTCGCTGTGCAGCACCTTGATTCAGTTCTCCGTGTATGTATATATATACACATCCATTCTCTTTCGCATTCTCTTCCCACGTAGCTTACTCCAGGGTGGTGCCGACCTCTCCCTGTGCTTTGTAGTAGGTGGTTGTGGATCGTCTGCTTTATACATATTAGAATGCATGTGTTAATCCCACCCTCCTCATTCAACCCACCTCCGCATGCCTTTGCCCTCTCGAAACCCTGTACTTGCGTTCTAAATCTGTGACTCTGTTTGTGCTTTCTACTTTCTTGGTATCGACTTTGAGATGCCACCTATACGTGCTATCGTTGGAATTTTCTCTTTCTCTGTTGGACGTTGCATGCTGAGTACAGGGTACTCCGGATCTATCGAAGATGCTGGAAATGGCAGGATTTTATTCTGTTTCATGGCTGAGCAGTATTCCATGCTCTATGTGTACCATCTCTTCACTTTCCATTCATCTGGGGATGGACATTGTGTTTTTACTATCAAGACTTGGCTGTTGTCAATAGGTGGCTAGTGCCAGCTGGGGAGCCCGTGTCTCTCTAAAGTACACATGGCTCTGCAAACGCTTCCAAAACACTGCAGAGGAAAGAACACTCCAAAACTCATTGTACGAAGCCATCCACCTGATCCCCAAACCAGACAAAGATACTACAAGAAAAGAAAACTGGAGAGCAATATCACCGATGAACTTAGATGCAAAAATCCTCAACAAGATACTAGCCAACAGACTCCAACATGACGTTAAAAGGATCACACACCATGACACTGCTTTTACTTTTAAGTCTTGGCTCTTGTCAATAGGTGTGCAGGGGTCGCTGGCCAGCCCGGGTCTCCCCAAATGATACTTTACTGTGCAAAGCCAGCCAGGAGGTGGATTGCCACATCATGTGGCCGGCTCTCTGGTTTTGTTTTTCTTTGGCAGGAATCTCTTGATTGTTTTCAGTGGTGCCTGTTACCAGGGTGCAATACCACCAGTGGCTTAGGAGGCTTCCCTTTTCTCCAGGCCCTCTCCCAAAGGTATTGCTTCCAGACGTATTGACACTGGCAATCCTAACAGCTGCCAGGTGAAACCGCAAAGGCGTTTCAATTTCCATTTCTCCCATTCGCATGGTCGTGGAGCATATTTCCTCGGCCTTTCTTAGAAAACAACACAAAGGAAAACAAAACACGCATGGTGAATTCAATTTAGCTCTTGAAACCGCCTGTTGCAAGTCGATCCTGTTTCGGGCTCTTTTCCAGTGCCTATCCCCAGGACATTTTTGCAGCGGGGGTGTCAATTACAACCCCGCTGGCCTTTTGAACAGGAAGGGCTGCTGAGCTCCCTTTGGAACGTTGTAGTTACAGGACGCGGCCACAAGGCGGCAGCATTTTCCCACAGCTGGTCGGATTCCCCAGGAACGCAGACCTTGCGCACATGCGTGTTCTTCGAATATGAATTAGAGTGGAACGTGTCCGGACAGACACCTAAGGGCTTGTGTCTCACTCCTTCTCCCACTTATCCTTCCCACTCTAGATTCATCTCACCCCCGGCAAACCCCTCCTGATGAGGGTGTTGTCGGAGGCAAGTGGGGTGACTCTAAGGAAGGAGGTGAATGGCGGGAACCCCACCAGCAGGAGACCTGGACACCAGGTGATGTTTGAACGCTGTTGTGCATGTCGGACCACCATCCTCTGGCTGCAGTGGGCTTGGCTTAGCTGCAGGAGGGCACACCTACATCTAGAGAGACTGCTGCCAACCGGAGGGGACCAGGCACCACAGGCCCAAAGGGGTTAATTCTCTGGTGCACCCCCCCCCCGCCCCGACCTGCCTCACTGTGACCACACTCCAACTTTGGGGCCCAAGCCTGCTCACACTCCAGGGAAGTGACACCCGCACACCTCTCTGAGGCCTGAGAGGAACGTACTGGACCTCGATCATTTTGGTTTTTATAGAGTTTCTAATTTCTGTCCGTGTCTAGTGAATTTACAATGCTGTATTGACTTTCGCTGTGCAGCACCTTGATTCAGTTCTCCGTGTATGTATATATATACACATCCATTCTCTTTCGCATTCTCTTCCCACGTAGCTTACTCCAGGGTGGTGCTGACCTCTCCCTGTGCTTTGTAGTAGGTGGTTGTGGATCGTCTGCTTTATACATATTAGAATGCATGTGTTAATCCCACCCTCCTCATTCAACCCACCTCCGCATGCCTTTGCCCTCTCGAAACCCTGTACTTGCGTTCTAAATCTGTGACTCTGTTTGTGCTTTCTACTTTCTTGGTATCAACTTTGAGATGCCACCTATACGTGCTATCGTTGGAATTTTCTCTTTCTCTGTTGGACGTTGCATGCTGAGAACAGGGTACTCCGGATCTATCGAAGATGCTGGAAGTGGCAGGATTTTATTCTGTTTCATGGCTGAGCAGTATTCCATGCTCTATGTGTACCATCTCTTCACTTTCCATTCATCTGGGGATGGACATTGTGTTTTTACTATCAAGACTTGGCTGTTGTCAATAGGTGGCTAGTGCCAGCTGGGGAGCCCGTGTCTCTCTAAAGTACACATGGCTCTGCAAACGCTTCCAAAACACTGCAGAGGAAAGAACACTCCCAAACTCATTGTACGAAGCCATCCACCTGATCCCCAAACCAGACAAAGATACTACAAGAAAAGAAAACTGGAGAGCAATATCACCGATGAACTTAGATGCAAAAATCCTCAACAAGATACTAGCCAACAGACTCCAACATGACGTTAAAAGGATCACACACCATGACAGTGTTTTTACTTTCAAGTCTTGGCTCTTGTCAATAGGTGTGCAGGGGTCGCTGGCCAGCCCGGGTCTCCCCAATTGATACTTTACTGTGCAAAGCCAGCCAGGAGGTGCATTGCCACATCATGTGGCCGGCTCTCTGGTTTCGTTTTGTTTTTGGCAGGAATCTCTTGATTGTTTTCAGTGGTGCCTGTTACCAGGGCGCAATACCACCAGTGGCTTAGGAGGCTTCCCTTTTCTCCAGGCCCTCTCCCGAAGGTATTGCTTCCAGACGTATTGACACTGGCAATCCTAACGGCTGCCAGGTGAAACCGCGAAGGCGTTTCAATTTCCATTTCTCCCATTCGCATGGGCGTGGAGCATATTTCCTGGGCCTTTCTTAGAAACCAACACAAAGGGAAACAAAACACGCATGGTGAATTCAACTTACCTCTTGAAACCGCCTGTTGCCAATCAATCCTGTTTCGGGCTCTTTTCCAGTGCCTATCCCCAGGACATTTTTGCAGCGGGGGTGTCAATTACAACCCCGCTGGCCTTTTGAACAGGAAGGGCCGCTGAGCTCCCTTTGGAACGTTGTAGTTACAGGAGGCGGCCACAAGGCGGCAGCATTTTCCCACAGCTGGTCGGATTCCCCAGGAACGCAGACCTTGCGCACACACGTGTTCTTGGAATATGAATTAGAGAGGAACGTGTCCAGACAGACACCTAAGGGCTTCTGTCTCACTCCTTCTCCCACTTACCCTTCCCACTCTCGATTCATCACACCCCCTGCAAACCCCTCCTGAAGAGTGTGTTGTCGGAGGCAAGTGGGGTGACTCTAAGGAAGGAGGTGAATGGCGGGAACCCCACCAGCAGGAGACCTGGACACCAGCTGATGTTTGAACACTGTTGTGCATGTCGGACCACCATCCTCTGGCTGCAGTGGGCTTGGCTTAGCTGCAGGAGGGCACACCTACATCTACAGAGACTGCTGCCAACCAGAAGGGACCAGGCACCACAGGTCCAAAGGGGTTAATTCGCTGGTGCGACCCACTCCCGTGCCGACCTGCCTCACTGTGACCACACTCCAACTTTGGTGCCCAAGCCTGCTCACGCTCCAGGGAAGTGACACCTGCGCATCTCTCTGAGGCCTGAGAGGAACATACTGGATCTCGATCATTTTGCTTTTTATAGAGATTCTAATTTCTGTCCATGTCTAGTGAATTTACAATGCTGTATTGACTTTCGCTGTGCAGCACCTTGATTCAGTTCTCCGTGTATGTATATATATACACATCCATTCTCTTTCGCATTCTCTTCCCACGTAGCTTACTCCAGGGTGGTTCCGACCTCTCCCTGTGCTTTGTAGTAGGTGGTTGTGGATCGTCTGCTTTATACATTTTAGAATGCATGTGTTAATCCCACCCTCCTCATTCAACCCACCTCCGCATGCCTTTGCCCTCTCGAAACCCTGTACTTGCGTTCTAAATCTGTGACTCTTTTTGTGCTTTCTACTTTCTTGGTATCGACTTTGAGATGCCACCTATACGTGCTATCGTTGGAATTTTCTCTTTCTCTGTTGG
This sequence comes from Hippopotamus amphibius kiboko, assembly GCF_030028045.1. Classification (NCBI taxonomy): domain Eukaryota; kingdom Metazoa; phylum Chordata; class Mammalia; order Artiodactyla; family Hippopotamidae; genus Hippopotamus; species Hippopotamus amphibius. The sequence continues at coordinate 96,934,075 of NC_080191.1, read as the reverse complement.
ACGTTGCATGCTGAGTACAGGGTACTCCGGATCTATCGAAGATGCTGGAAATGGCAGGATTTTATTCTGTTTCATGGCTGAGCAGTATTCCATGCTCTATGTGTACCATCTCTTCACTTTCCATTCATCTGGGGATGGACATTGTGTTTTTACTTTCAAGACTTGGCTGTTGTCAATAGGTGGCTAGTGACAGCTGGGGCACCCGTGTCTCTCTAAAGTACACATGGTTCTGCAAACGCTTCCAAAACACTGCAGAGGAAAGAACACTCCCAAACTCATTGTACAAAGCCATCCACCTGATCCCCAAACCAGACAAAGATACTACAAGAAAAGAAAACTGGAGAGCAATATCACCGATGAACTTAGATGCAAAAATCCTCAACAAGATACTAGCCAACAGACACCAACATGACATTAAAAGGATCACACACCATGACACTGTGTTTTTACTTTCAAGCCTTGGCTCTTGTCAATAGGTGTGCAGGGGTCGCTGGCCTGCCCTGGTCTCCCCAAATGATACTTTACTGTGCAAAGCCAGCCAGGAGTTGGATTGCCACATCATGTGGCCGGCTCTCTGGTTTCGTTTTGTTTTTGGCAGGAATCTCTTGATTGTTTTCAGTGGTGCCTGTTACCAGGGCGCAATACCACCAGTGGCTTAGGAGGCTTCCCTTTTCTCCAGGCCCTCTCCCGAAGGTATTGCTTCCAGACGTATTGACACTGGCAATCCTAACGGCTGCCAGGTGAAACCGCGAAGGCGTTTCAATTTCCATTTCTCCCATTCGCATGGGCGTGGAGCATATTTCCTGGGCCTTTCTTAGAAACCAACACAAAGGGAAACAAAACACGCATGGTGAATTCAGCTTACCTCTTGAAACCGCCTGTTGCCAATCAATCCTGTTTCGGGCTCTTTTCCAGTGCCTATCCCCAGGACATTTTTGCAGCGGGGGTGTCAATTACAACCCCGCTGGCCTTTTGAACAGGAAGGGCCGCTGAGCTCCCTTTGGAACGTTGTAGTCAAAGGAGGCGGCCACAAGGCGGCAGCATTTTCCCACAGCTGGTCGGATTCCCCAGGAACGCAGACCTTGCGCACACACGTGTTCTTGGAATATGAATTAGAGAGGAACGTGTCCAGACAGACACCTAAGGGCTTCTGTCTCACTCCTTCTCCCACTTACCCTTCCCACTCTCGATTCATCACACCCCCTGCAAACCCCTCCTGAAGAGTGTGTTGTCGGAGGCAAGTGGGGTGACTCTAAGGAAGGAGGTGAATGGCGGGAACCCCACCAGCAGGAGACCTGGACACCAGCTGATGTTTGAACACTGTTGTGCATGTCGGACCACCATCCTCTGGCTGCAGTGGGCTTGGCTTAGCTGCAGGAGGGCACACCTACATCTACAGAGACTGCTGCCAACCAGAAGGGACCAGGCACCACAGGTCCAAAGGGGTTAATTCGCTGGTGCGACCCACTCCCGCGCCGACCTGCCTCACTGTGACCACACTCCAACTTTGGTGCCCAAGCCTGCTCACGCTCCAGGGAAGTGACACCTGCGCATCTCTCTGAGGCCTGAGAGGAACGTACTGGACCTCGATCATTTTGGTTTTTATAGAGTTTCTAATTTCTGTCCGTGTCTAGTGAATTTACAATGCTGTATTGACTTTCGCTGTGCAGCACCTTGATTCAGTTCTCCGTGTATGTATATATATACACATCCATTCTCTTTCGCATTCTCTTCCCACGTAGCTTACTCCAGGGTGGTGCCAACCTCTCCCTGTGCTTTGTAGTAGGTGGTTGTGGATCGTCTGCTTTATACATATTAGAATGCATGTGTTAATCCCACCCTCCTCATTCAACCCACCTCCGCATGCCTTTGCCCTCTCGAAACCCTGTACTTGCGTTCTAAATCTGTGACTCTGTTTGTGCTTTCTACTTTCTTGGTATCGACTTTCAGATGTCACCTATACGTGCTATCGTTGGAATTTTCTCTTTCTCTGTTGGACGTTGCATGCTGAGTACAGGGCACTCTGGATCTATCGAAGATGCTGGAAATGGCAGGATTTTATTCTGTTTCATGGCTGAGCAGTATTCCATGCTCTATGTGTACCATCTCTTCACTTTCCATTCATCTGGGGATGGACATTGTGTTTTTACTATCAAGACTTGGCTGTTGTCAATAGGTGGCTAGTGCCAGCTGGGGAGCCCGTGTCTCTCTAAAGTACACATGGCTCTGCAAACGCTTCCAAAACACTGCAGAGGAAAGAACACTCCCAAACTCATTGTACGAAGCCATCCACCTGATCCCCAAACCAGACAAAGATACTACAAGAAAAGAAAACTGGAGAGCAATATCACCGATGAACTTAGATGCAAAAATCCTCAACAAGATACTAGCCAACAGACTCCAACATGACGTTAAAAGGATCACACACTATGACACTGTGTTTTTACTTTCAAGTCTTGGCTCTTGTCAATAGGTGTGCAGGGGTCGCTGGCCAGCCTGGGTCTCCCCAATTGATACTTTACTGTGCAAAGACAGCCAGGAGGTGGATTGCCACCTCATGTGGCCGGCTCTCTGGTTTTGTTTTTCTTTGGCAGGAATCTCTTGATTGTTTTCAGTGGTGCCTGTTACCAGGGTGCAATACCACCAGTGGCTTAGGAGGCTTCCCTTTTCTCCAGGCCCTCTCCCAAAGGTATTGCTTCCAGACGTATTGACACTGGCAATCCTAACAGCTGCCAGGTGAAACCGCAAAGGCGTTTCAATTTCCATTTCTCCCATTCGCATGGTCGTGGAGCATATTTCCTGGGCCTTTCTTAGAAAACAACACAAAGGAAAACAAAACACGCATGGTGAATTCAATTTAGCTCTTGAAACCGCCTGTTGCAAGTCGATCCTGTTTTGGGCTCTTTTCCAGTGCCTATCCCCAGGACATTTTTGCAGCGGGGGTGTCAATTACAACCCCGCTGGCCTTTTGAACAGGAAGGGCTGCTGAGCTCCCTTTGGAACGTTGTAGTTACAGGACGCGGCCACAAGGCGGCAGCATTTTCCCACAGCTGGTCGGATTCCCCAGGAACGCAGACCTTGCGCACATGCGTGTTCTTCGAATATGAATTAGAGTGGAACGTGTCCGGACAGACACCTAAGGGCTTGTGTCTCACTCCTTCTCCCACTTATCCTTCCCACTCTCGATTCATCTCACCCCTTGCAAACCCCTCCTGATGAGGGTGTTGTCGGAGGCAAGTGGGGTGACTCTAAGGAAGGAGGTGAATGCGGGAACCCCACCAGCAGGAGACCTGGACACCAGGTGATGTTTGAACGCTGTTGTGCATGTCGGACCACCATCCTCTGGCTGCAGTGGGCTTGGCTTAGCTGCAGGAGGGCACACCTACATCTAGAGAGACTGCTGCCAACCGGAGGGGACCAGGCACCACAGGTCCAAAGGGGTTAATTCTCTGGTGCGCCACCCCCCCGCCCCGACCTGCCTCACTGTGACCACACTCCAACTTTGGTGCCCAAGCCTGCTCACGCTCCAGGGAAGTGACACCCGCACACCTCTCTGAGGCCTGAGAGGAACGTACTGGACCTCGATCATTTTGGTTTTTATAGAGTTTCTAATTTCTGTCCGTGTCTAGTGAATTTACAATGCTGTATTGACTTTCGCTGTGCAGCACCTTGATTCAGTTCTCCGTGTATGTATATATATACACATCCATTCTCTTTCGCATTCTCTTCCCACGTAGCTTACTCCAGGGTGGTGCCAACCTCTCCCTGTGCTTTGTAGTAGGTGGTTGTGGATCGTCTGCTTTATACATATTAGAATGCATGTGTTAATCCCACCCTCCTCATTCAACCCACCTCCGCATGCCTTTGCCCTCTCGAAACCCTGTACTTGCGTTCTAAATCTGTGACTCTGTTTGTGCTTTCTACTTTCTTGGTATCGACTTTCAGATGTCACCTATACGTGCTATCGTTGGAATTTTCTCTTTCTCTGTTGGACGTTGCATGCTGAGTACAGGGCACTCTGGATCTATCGAAGATGCTGGAAATGGCAGGATTTTATTCTGTTTCATGGCTGAGCAGTATTCCATGCTCTATGTGTACCATCTCTTCACTTTCCATTCATCTGGGGATGGACATTGTGTTTTTACTATCAAGACTTGGCTGTTGTCAATAGGTGGCTAGTGCCAGCTGGGGAGCCCGTGTCTCTCTAAAGTACACATGGCTCTGCAAACGCTTCCAAAACACTGCAGAGGAAAGAACACTCCCAAACTCATTGTACGAAGCCATCCACCTGATCCCCAAACCAGACAAAGATACTACAAGAAAAGAAAACTGGAGAGCAATATCACCGATGAACTTAGATGCAAAAATCCTCAACAAGATACTAGCCAACAGACTCCAACATGACGTTAAAAGGATCACACACCATGACACTGTGTTTTTACTTTCAAGTCTTGGCTCTTGTCAATAGGTATGCAGGGGTCGCTGGCCAGCCTGGGTCTCCCCAATTGATACTTTACTGTGCAAAGACAGCCAGGAGGTGGATTGCCACCTCATGTGGCCGGCTCTCTGGTTTTGTTTTTCTTTGGCAGGAATCTCTTGATTGTTTTCAGTGGTGCCTGTTACCAGGGTGCAATACCACCAGTGGCTTAGGAGGCTTCCCTTTTCTCCAGGCCCTCTCCCAAAGGTATTGCTTCCAGACGTATTGACACTGGCAATCCTAACAGCTGCCAGGTGAAACCGCAAAGGCGTTTCAATTTCCATTTCTCCCATTCGCATGGTCGTGGAGCATATTTCCTGGGCCTTTCTTAGAAAACAACACAAAGGAAAACAAAACACGCATGGTGAATTCAATTTAGCTCTTGAAACCGCCTGTTGCAAGTAGATCCTGTTTTGGGCTCTTTTCCAGTGCCTATCCCCAGGACATTTTTGCAGCGGGGGTGTCAATTACAACCCCGCTGGCCTTTTGAACAGGAAGGGCTGCTGAGCTCCCTTTGGAACGTTGTAGTTACAGGACGCGGCCACAAGGCGGCAGCATTTTCCCACAGCTGGTCGGATTCCCCAGGAACGCAGACCTTGCGCACATGCGTGTTCTTCGAATATGAATTAGAGTGGAACGTGTCCGGACAGACACCTAAGGGCTTGTGTCTCACTCCTTCTCCCACTTATCCTTCCCACTCTCGATTCATCTCACCCCTTGCAAACCCCTCCTGATGAGGGTGTTGTCGGAGGCAAGTGGGGTGACTCTAAGGAAGGAGGTGAATGCGGGAAACCCACCAGCAGGAGACCTGGACACCAGGTGATGTTTGAACGCTGTTGTGCATGTCGGACCACCATCCTCTGGCTGCAGTGGGCTTGGCTTAGCTTCAGGAGGGCACACCTACATCTAGAGAGACTGCTGCCAACCGGAGGGGACCAGGCACCACAGGTCCAAAGGGGTTAATTCTCTGGTGCGCCCCCCCCCCGCCCCGACCTGCCTCACTGTGACCACACTCCAACTTTGGTGCCCAAGCCTGCTCACGCTCCAGGGAAGTGACACCCGCACACCTCTCTGAGGCCTGAGAGGAACGTACTGGACCTCGATCATTTTGGTTTTTATAGAGTTTCTAATTTCTGTCCGTGTCTAGTGAATTTACAATGCTGTATTGACTTTCGCTGTGCAGCACCTTGATTCAGTTCTCCGTGTATGTATATATATACACATCCATTCTCTTTCGCATTCTCTTCCCACGTAGCTTAGTCCAGGGTGGTGCCGACCGCTCTCTGTGCTTTGTAGAAGGTGGTTGTGGATCGTCTGCTTAATACATATTAGAATGCATGTGTTAATCCCACCCTCCTCATTCAACCCACCTCCGCATGCCTTTGCCCTCTCGAAACCCTGTACTTGCGTTCTAAATCTGTGACGCTGTTTTTGCTTTCTACTTTCCTGGTATCGACTTTGAGATGCCACCTATACGTGCTGTCGTTGGAATTTTCTCTTTCTCTGTTGGACGTCCCATGCTGACTACAGGGAACTCCGGATCTATCGAAGATGCTGGAAATGGCAGGATTTTATTCTGTTTCATGGCTGAGCTGTATTCCATGCTCTATGTGTACCATCTCTTCACTTTCCATTCATCTGGGGATGGACATTGTGTTTTTACTTTCAAGACTTGGCTGTTGTCAATAGGTGGCTAGTGACAGCTGGGGCGCCCGTGTCTCTCTAAAGTACACATGGTTCTGCAAGCGCTTCCAAAACACTGCAGAGGAAAGAACACTCCCAAACTCATTGTACGAAGCCATCCACCTGATCCCCAAACCAGACAAAGATACTACAAGAAAGGAAAACTGGAGAGCAATATCACCGATGAACTTAGATGCAAAAATCCTCAACAAGATACTAGCCAACAGACTCCAACATGACATTAAAAGGATCACAAACCATGACACTGTGTTTTTACTTTCAAGTCTTGGCTCTTGTCAATAAGTGTGCAGGGGTCGCTGGCCTGCCCGGGTCTCCCCAAATGATACTTTACTGTGCAAAGACAGCCAGGAGGTGGATTGCCACATCATGTGGCCGGCTCTCTGGTTTTGTTTTGTTTTTGGCAGGAATCTCTTGATTGTTTTCAGTGGTGCCTGTTACCAGGGCGCAATACCACCAGTGGCTTAGGAGGCTTCCCTTTTCTCCAGGCCCTCTCCCGAAGGTATTGCTTCCAGACGTATTGACACTGGCAATCCTAATGGCTGCCAGGTGAAACCGCGAAGGCGTTTCAATTTCCATTTCTCCCATTCGCATGGGCGTGGAGCATATTTCCTGGGCCTTTCTTAGAAACCAACACAAAGGGAAACAAAACACGCATGGTGAATTCAACTTACCTCTTGAAACCGCCTGTTGCCAATCAATCCTGTTTCGGGCTCTTTTCCAGTGCCTATCCCCAGGACATTTTTGCAGCGGGGGTGTCAATTACAACCCTGCTGGCCTTTTGAACAGGAAGGGCCGCTGAGCTCCCTTTGGAACGTTGTAGTTACAGGAGGCGGCCACAAGGCGGCAGCATTTTCCCACAGCTGGTCGGATTCCCCAGGAACGCAGACCTTGCGCACACGCGTGTTCTTGGAATATGAATTAGAGAGGAACGTGTCCGGACAGACACCTAAGGGCTTGTGTCTCACTCCTTCTCCCACTTACCCTTCCCACTCTCGATTCATCACACCCCCTGCAAACCCCTCCTGAAGAGTGTGTTGTCGGAGGCAAGTGGGGTGACTCTAAGGAAGGAGGTGAATGGCGGGAACCCCACCAGCAGGAGACCTGGACACCAGGTGATGTTTGAACACTGTTGTGCATGTCGGACCACCATCCTCTGGCTGCAGTGGGCTTGGCTTAGCTGCAGGAGGGCACACCTACATCTACAGAGACTGCTGCCAACCAGAAGGGACCAGGCACCACAGGTCCAAAGGGGTTAATTCACTGGTGCGACCCACTCCCGCGCCGACCTGCCTCACTGTGACAACACTCCAACTTTGGTGCCCAAGCCTGCTCACACTCCAGGGAAGTGACACCCACGCATCTCTCTGAGGCCTGAGAGGAACATACTGGATCTTGATCATTTTGCTTTTTATAGAGATTCTAATTTCTGTCCATGTCTAGTGAATTTACAATGCTGTTGACTTTCGCTGTGCAGCACCTTGACTCAGATCTCCGTGTATGTATATATATACACATCCATTCTCTTTCGCATTCTCTTCCCACGTAGCTTAGTCCAGGGTGGTGCCGACCGCTCCCTGTGCTTTGTAGAAGGTGGTTGTGGATCGTCTGCTTAATACATATTAGAATGCATGTGCTAATCCCACCCTCCTCATTCAACCCACCTCCGCATGCCTTTGCCCTCTCGAAACCCTGTACTTGTGTTCTAAATCTGTGACTCTGTTTGTGCTTTCTACTTTCCTGGTATCGACTTTGAGATGCCACCTATACGTGCTATCGTTGGAATTTTCTCTTTCTCTGTTAGACGTCCCATGCTGAGTACAGGGAACTCTGGATCTATCGAAGAGGCTGGAAATGGCAGGATATTATTCTGTTTCATGGCTGAGCAGTATTCCATGCTCTATGTGTAGCATCTCTTCACTTTCCATTCATCTGGGGATGGACATTGTGTTTTTACTTTCAAGACTTGGCTGTTGTCAATAGGTGGCTAGTGACAGCTGGGACACCCGTGTCTCTCTAAAGTACACATGGTTCTGCAAACGCTTCCAAAACACTGCAGAGGAAAGAACACTCCCAAACTCATTGTACGAAGCCATCCACCTGATCCCCAAACCAGACAAAGATACTACAAGAAAGGAAAACTGGAGAGCAATATCACCGATGAACTTAGATGCAAAAATCCTCAACAAGATACTAGCCAACAGACTCCAACATGACATTAAAAGGATCACAAACCATGACACTGTGTTTTTACTTTCAAGTCTTGGCTCTTGTCAATAAGGGTGCAGGGGTCGCTGGCCTGCCCGGGTCTCCCCAAATGATACTTTACTGTGCAAAGACAGCCAGGAGGTGGATTGCCACATCATGTGGCCGGCTCTCTGGTTTTGTTTCGTTTTTGGCAGGAATCTCTTGATTGTTTTCAGTGGTGCCTGTTACCAGGGCGCAATACCACCAGTGGCTTAGGAGGCTTCCCTTTTCTCCAGGCCCTCTCCCGAAGGAATTGCTTCCAGACGTATTGACACTGGCAATCCTAACGGCTGCCAGGTGAAACCGCGAAGGCGTTTCAATTTCCATTTCTCCCATTCGCATGGGCGTGGAGCATATTTCCTGGGCCTTTCTTAGAAACCAACACAAAGGGAAACAAAACACGCATGGTGAATTCAACTTACCTCTTGAAACCGCCTGTTGCCAATCAATCCTGTTTCGGGCTCTTTTCCAGTGCCTATCCCCAGGACATTTTTGCAGCGGGGGTGTCAATTACAACCCCGCTGGCCTTTTGAACAGGAAGGGCCGCTGAGCTCCCTTTGGAACGTTGTAGTTACAGGAGGCGGCCACAAGGCGGCAGCATTTTCCCACAGCTGGTCGGATTCCCCAGGAACACAGACCTTGCGCACACGCGTGTTCTTGGAATATGAATTAGAGAGGAACGTGTCCGGACAGACACCTAAGGGCTTGTGTCTCACTCCTTCTCCCACTTACCCTTCCCACTCTCGATTCATCACACCCCCTGCAAACCCCTCCTGAAGAGTGTGTTGTCGGAGGCAAGTGGGGTGACTCTAAGGAAGGAGGTGAATGGCGGGAACCCCACCAGCAGGATACCTGGACACCAGCTGATGTTTGAACACTGTTGTGCATGTCGGACCACCATCCTCTGGCTGCAGTGGGCTTGGCTTAGCTGCAGGAGGGCACACCTACATCTACAGAGACTGCTGCCAACCAGAAGGGACCAGGCACCACAGGTCCAAAGGGGTTAATTCGCTGGTGCGACCCACTCCCGCGCCGACCTGCCTCACTGTGACCACACTCCAACTTTGGTGCCCAAGCCTGCTCACGCTCCAGGGAAGTGACACCTGCGCATCTCTCTGAGGCCTGAGAGGAACATACTGGATCTCGATCATTTTGCTTTTTATAGAGATTCTAATTTCTGTCCATGTCTAGTGAATTTACAATGCTGTTGACTTTCGCTGTGCAGCACCTTGATTCAGTTCTCCGTGTATGTATATATATACACATCCATTCTCTTTCGCATTCTCTTCCCACGTAGCTTAGTCCAGGGTGGTGCCGACTGCTCCCTGTGCTTTGTAGAAGGTGGTTGTGGATCGTCTGCTTAATACATATTAGAATGCATGTGTTAATCCCACCCCCCTCATTCAACCCACTTCCGCATGCCTTTGCCCTCTCGAAACCCTGTACTTGCGTTCTAAATCTGTGACTCTGTTTGTGCTTTCTACATTCCTGGTATCGACTTTGAGATGCCACCTATACGTGCTATCGTTGGAATTTTCTCTTTCTCTGTTGGACGTCCCATGCTGAGTACAGGGAACTCCGGATCTATCGAAGATGCTGGAAATGGCAGGATTTTATTCTGTTTCATGGCTGAGCATTATTCCATGCTCTATGTGTACCATCTCTTCACTTTCCATTCATCTGGGGATGGACATTGTGTTTTTACTTTCAAGACTTGGCTGTTGTCAATAGGTGGCTAGTGACAGCTGGGGCACCCGTGTCTCTCTAAAGTACACATGGTTCTGCAAACGCTTCCAAAACACTGCAGAGGAAAGAACACTCCCAAACTCATTGTACAAAGCCATCCACCTGATCCCCAAACCAGACAAAGATACTACAAGAAAAGAAAACTGGAGAGCAATATCACCGATGAACTTAGATGCAAAAATCCTCAACAAGATACTAGCCAACAGACTCCAACATGACATTAAAAGGATCACACACCATGACACTGTGTTTTTACTTTCAAGCCTTGGCTCTTGTCAATAGGTGTGCAGGGGTCGCTGGCCTGCCCTGGTCTCCCCAAATGATACTTTACTGGGCAAAGACAGCCAGGAGGTGGATTGCCACATCATGTGGCCGGCTCTCTGGTTTTGTTTTGTTTTTGGCAGGAATCTCTTGATTGTTTTCAGTGGTGCCTGTTACCAGGGCGCAATACCACCAGTGGCTTAGGAGGCTTCCCTTTTCTCCAGGCCCTCTCCCGAAGGTATTGCTTCCAGACGTATTGACACTGGCAATCCTAACGGCTGCCAGGTGAAACCGCGAAGGCGTTTCAATTTCCATTTCTCCCATTCGCATGGGCATGGAGCATATTTCCTGGGCCTTTCTTAGAAACCAACACAAAGGGAAACAAAACACGCATGGTGAATTCAACTTACCTCTTGAAACCGCCTGTTGCCAATCAATCCTGTTTCGGGCTCTTTTCCAGTGCCTATCCCCAGGACATTTTTGCAGCGGGGGTGTCAATTACAACCCCGCTGGCCTTTTGAACAGGAAGGCCCGCTGAGCTCCCTTTGGAACGTTGTAGTTACAGGAGGCGGCCACAAGGCGGCAGCATTTTCCCACAGCTGGTCGGATTCCCCAGGAACGCAGACCTTGCGCACACACGTGTTCTTGGAATATGAATTAGAGAGGAACGTGTCCAGACAGACACATAAGGGCTTGTGTCTCACTCCTTCTCCCACTTACCCTTCCCACTCTCGATTCATCACACCCCCTGCAAACCCCTCCTGAAGAGTGTGTTGTCGGAGGCAAGTGGGGTGACTCTAAGGAAGGAGGTGAATGGCGGGAACCCCACCAGCAGGAGACCTGGACACCAGGTGATGTTTGAACACTGTTGTGCATGTCGGACCACCATCCTCTGGCTGCAGTGGGCTTGGCTTAGCTGCAGGAGGGCACACCTACATCTACAGAGACTGCTGCCAACCAGAAGGGAAAAGGCACCACAGGTCCAAAGGGGTTAATTCGCTGGTGCGACCCACTCCCGCGCCAACCTGCCTCACTGTGACCACACTCCAACTTTGGTGCCCAAGCCTGCTCACGCTCCAGGGAAGTGACACCTGCGCATCTCTCTGAGGCCTGAGAGGAACATACTGGATCTCGATCATTTTGCTTTTTATAGAGATTCTAATTTCTGTCCATGTCTAGTGAATTTACAATGCTGTTGACTTTCGCTGTGCAGCACCTTGATTCAGTTCTCCATGTATGTATATATATACACATCCATTCTCTTTCGCATTCTCTTCCCACGTAGCTTAGTCCAGGGTGGTGCCGACTGCTCCCTGTGCTTTGTAGAAGGTGGTTGTGGATCGTCTGCTTAATACATATTAGAATGCATGTGTTAATCCCACCCTCCTCATTCAACCCACTTCCGCATGCCTTTGCCCTCTCGAAACCCTGTACTTGCGTTCTAAATCTGTGACTCTGTTTGTGCTTTCTACTTTCCTGGTATCGACTTTGAGATGCCACCTATACGTGCTATCGTTGGAATTTTCTCTTTCTCTGTTGGACGTCCCATGCTGAGTACAGGGAACTCCGGATCTATCGAAGATGCTGGAAATGGCAGGATTTTATTCTGTTTCATGGCTGAGCAGTATTCCATGCTCTATGTGTACCATCTCTTCACTTTCCATTCATCTGGGGATGGACATTGTGTTTTTACTTTCAAGACTTGGCTGTTGTCAATAGGTGGCTAGTGACAGCTGGGGCACCCGTGTCTCTCTAAAGTACACATGGTTCTGCAAACGCTTCCAAAACACTGCAGAGGAAAGAACACTCCCAAACTCATTGTACGAAGCCATCCACCTGATCCCCAAACCAGACAAAGATACTACAAGAAAAGAAAACTGGAGAGCAATATCACCGATGAACTTAGATGCAAAAATCCTCAACAAGATACTAGCCAACAGACTCCAACATGACATTAAAAGGATCACACACCATGACACTGTGTTTTTACTTTCAAGCCTTGGCTCTTGTCAATAGGTGTGCAGGGGTCGCTGGCCTGCCCGGGTCTCCCCAAATGATACTTTACTGTGCAAAGACAGCCAGGAGGTGGATTGCCACATCATGTGGCCGGCTCTCTGGTTTCGTTTTGTTTTTGGCAGGAATCTCTTGATTGTTTTCAGTGGTGCCTGTTACCAGGGCGCAATACCACCAGTGGCTTAGGAGGCTTCCCTTTTCTCCAGGCCCGCTCCCGAAGGTATTGCTTCCAGACGTATTGACACTGGCAATCCTAACGGCTGCCAGGTGAAACCGCGAAGGCGTTTCAATTTCCATTTCTCCCATTCGCATGGGCGTGGAGCATATTTCCTGGGCCTTTCTTAGAAACCAACACAAAGGGAAACAAAACACGCATGGTGAATTCAACTTACCTCTTGAAACCGCCTGTTGCCAATCAATCCTGTTTCGGGCTCTTTTCCAGTGCCTATCCCCAGGACATTTTTGCAGCGGGGGTGTCAATTACAACCCCGCTGGCCTTTTGAACAGGAAGGGCCGCTGAGCTCCCTTTGGAACGTTGTAGTTACAGGAGGCGGCCACAAGGCGGCAGCATTTTCCCACAGCTGGTCGGATTCCCCAGGAACGCAGACCTTGCGCACACGCGTGTTCTTGGAATATGAATTAGAGAGGAACGTGTCTGGACAGACACCTAAGGGCTTGTGTCTCACTCCTTCTCCCAATTACCCTTCCCACTCTCGATTCATCACACCCCCTGCAAACCCCTCCTGAAGAGTGTGTTGTCGGAGGCAAGTGGGGTGACTCTAAGGAAGGAGGTGAATGGCGGGAACACCACCAGCAGGAGACCTGGACACCAGGTGATGTTTGAACACTGTTGTGCATGTCGGACCACCATCCTCTGGCTGCAGTGGGCTTGGCTTAGCTGCAGGAGGGCACACCTACATCTACAGAGACTGCTGCCAACCAGAAGGGACCAGGCACCACAGGTCCAAAGGGGTTAATTCGCTGGTGCGACCCACTCCCGCGCCTACCTGCCTCACTGTGAGCACACTCCAACTTTGGTGCCCAAGCCTGCTCACGCTCCAGGGAAGTGACACCCGCACATCTCTCTGAGGCCTGAGAGGAACATACTGGATCTCGATCATTTTGCTTTTTATAGAGATTCTAATTTCTGTCCATGTCTAGTGAATTTACAATGCTGTTGACTTTCGCTGTGCAGCACCTTGATTCAGTTCTCCGTGTATGTATATATATACACATCCATTCTCTTTCGCATTCTCTTCCCACGCAGCTTAGTCCAGGGTGGTGCCGACCGCTCCCTGTGCTTTGTAGAAGGTGGTTGTGGATCGTCTGCTTAATACATATTAGAATGCATGTGCTAATCACACCCTCCTCATTCAACCCACCTCCGCATGCCTTTGCCCTCTCGAAACCCTGTACTTGCGTTCTAAATCTGTGACTCTGTTTGTGCTTTCTACTTTCCTGGTATCGACTTTGAGATGCCACCTATACGTGCTATCGTTGGAATTTTCTCTTTCTCTGTTGGACGTCCCATGCTGAGTACAGGGAACTCTGGATCTATCGAAGAGGCTGGAAATGGCAGGATATTATTCTGTTTCATGGCTGAGCAGTATTCCATGCTCTATGTGTAGCATCTCTTCACTTTCCATTCATCTGGGGATGGACATTGTGTTTTTACTTTCAAGACTTGGCTGTTGTCAATAGGTGGCTAGTGACAGCTGGGGCACCCGTGTCTCTCTAAAGTACACATGGTTCTGCAAACGCTTCCAAAACACTGCAGAGGAAAGAACACTCCCAAACTCATTGTACGAAGCCATCCACCTGATCCCCAAACCAGACAAAGATACTACAAGAAAGGAAAACTGGAGAGCAATATCACCGATGAACGTAGATGCAAAATTCCTCAACAAGATACTAGCCAACAGACTCCAACATGACATTAAAAGGATCACAAACCATGACACTGTGTTTTTACTTTCAAGTCTTGGCTCTTGTCAATAAGTGTGCAGGGGTCGCTGGCCTGCCCGGGTCTCCCCAAATGATACTTTACTGTGCAAAGACAGCCAGGAGGTGGATTGCCACATCATGTGGCCGGCTCTCTGGTTTTGTTTTGTTTTTGGCAGGAATCTCTTGATTGTTTTCAGTGGTGCCTGTTACCAGGGCGCAATACCACCAGTGGCTTAGGAGGCTTCCCTTTTCTCCAGGCCCTCTCCCGAAGGAATTGCTTCCAGACGTATTGACACTGGCAATCCTAACGGCTGCCAGGTGAAACCGCGAAGGCGTTTCAATTTCCATTTCTCCCATTCGCATGGGTGTGGAGCATATTTCCTGGGCCTTTCTTAGAAACCAACACAAAGGGAAACAAAACACGCATGGTGAATTCAACTTACCTCTTGAAACCGCCTGTTGCCAATCAATCCTGTTTCGGGCTCTTTTCCAGTGCCTATCCCCAGGACATTTTTGCAGCGGGGGTGTCAATTACAACCCCGCTGGCCTTTTGAACAGGAAGGGCCGCTGAGCTCCCTTTGGAACGTTGTAGTTACAGGAGGCGGCCACAAGGCGGCAGCATTTTCCCACAGCTGGTCGGATTCCCCAGGAACGCAGACCTTGCGCACACGCGTGTTCTTGGAATATGAATTAGAGAGGAACGTGTCTGGACAGACACCTAAGGGCTTGTGTCTCACTCCTTCTCCCAATTACCCTTCCCACTCTCGATTCATCACACCCCCTGCAAACCCCTCCTGAAGAGTGTGTTGTCGGAGGCAAGTGGGGTGACTCTAAGGAAGGAGGTGAATGGCGGGAACCCCACCAGCAGGAGACCTGGACACCAGGTGATGTTTGAACACTGTTGTGCATGTCGGACCACCATCCTCTGGCTGCAGTGGGCTTGGCTTAGCTGCAGGAGGGCACACCTACATCTACAGAGACTGCTGCCAACCAGAAGGGACCAGACACCACAGGTCCAAAGGGGTTAATTCGCTGGTGCGACCCACTCCCGCGCCGACCTGCCTCACTGTGACCACACTCCAACTTTGGTGCCCAAGCCTGCTCACGCTCCAGGGAAGTGACACCTGCGCATCTCTCTGAGGCCTGAGAGGAACATACTGGATCTCGATCATTTTGCTTTTTATAGAGATTCTAATTTCTGTCCATGTCTAGTGAATTTACAATGCTGTTGACTTTCGCTGTGCAGCACCTTGATTCAGTTCTCCATGTATGTATATATATACACATCCATTCTCTTTCGCATTCTCTTCCCACGTAGCTTAGTCCAGGGTGGTGCCGACTGCTCCCTGTGCTTTGTAGAAGGTGGTTGTGGATCGTCTGCTTAATACATATTAGAATGCATGTGTTAATCCCACCCTCCTCATTCAACCCACCTCCGCATGCCTTTGCCCTCTCGAAACCCTGTACTTGCGTTCTAAATCTGTGACTCTGTTTGTGCTTTCTACTTTCCTGGTATCGACTTTGAGATGCCACCTATACGTGCTATCGTTGGAATTTTCTCTTTCTCTGTTGGACGTCCCATGCTGAGTACAGGGAACTCCGGATCTATCGAAGATGCTGGAAATGGCAGGATTTTATTCTGTTTCATGGCTGAGCAGTATTCCATGCTCTATGTGTACCATCTCTTCACTTTCCATTCATCTGGGGATGGACATTGTGTTTTTACTTTCAAGACTTGGCTGTTGTCAATAGGTGGCTAGTGACAGCTGGGGCACCCGTGTCTCTCTAAAGTACACATGGTTCTGCAAACGCTTCCAAAACACTGCAGAGGAAAGAACACTCCCAAACTCATTGTACGAAGCCATCCACCTGATCCCCAAACCAGACAAAGATACTACAAGAAAGGAAAACTGGAGAGCAATATCACCGATGAACTTAGATGCAAAAATCCTCAACAAGATACTAGCCAACAGACTCCAACATGACATTAAAAGGATCACAAACCATGACACTGTGTTTTTACTTTCAAGTCTTGGCTCTTGTCAATAAGTGTGCAGGGGTCGCTGGCCTGCCCGGGTCTCCCCAAATGATACTTTACTGTGCAAAGACAGCCAGGAGGTGGATTGCCACATCATGTGGCCGGCTCTCTGGTTTTGTTTTGTTTTTGGCAGGAATCTCTTGATTGTTTTCAGTGGTGCCTGTTACCAGGGTGCAATACCACCAGTGGCTTAGGAGGCTTCCCTTTTCTCCAGGCCCTCTCCCGAAGGAATTGCTTCCAGACGTATTGACACTGGCAATCCTAACGGCTGCCAGGTGAAACCGCGAAGGCGTTTCAATTTCCATTTCTCCCATTCTCATGGGCGTGGAGCATATTTCCTGGGCCTTTCTTAGAAACCAACACAAAGGGAAACAAAACACGCATGGTGAATTCAACTTACCTCTTGAAACCGCCTGTTGCCAATCAATCCTGTTTCGGGCTCTTTTCCAGTGCCTATCCCCAGGACATTTTTGCAGCGGGGGTGTCAATTACAACCCCGCTGGCCTTTTGAACAGGAAGGGCCGCTGAGCTCCCTTTGGAACGTTGTAGTTACAGGAGGCGGCCACAAGGCGGCAGCATTTTCCCACAGCTGGTCGGATTCCCCAGGAACGCAGAACTTGCGCACACGCGTGTTCTTGGAATATGAATTAGAGAGGAACGTGTCTGGACAGACACCTAAGGGCTTGTGTCTCACTCCTTCTCCCAATTACCCTTCCCACTCTCGATTCATCACACCCCCTGCAAACCCCTCCTGAAGAGTGTGTTGTCGGAGGCAAGTGGGGTGACTCTAAGGAAGGAGGTGAATGGCGGGAACCCCACCAGCAGGAGACCTGGACACCAGCTGATGTTTGAACACTGTTGTGCATGTCGGACCACCATCCTCTGGCTGCAGTGGGCTTGGCTTAGCTGCAGGAGGGCACACCTACATCTACAGAGACTGCTGCCAACCAGAAGGGACCAGGCACCACAGGTCCAAAGGGGTTAATTCGCTGGTGCGACCCACTCCCGCGCCGACCTGCCTCACTGTGACCACACTCCAACTTTGGTGCCCAAGCCTGCTCACGCTCCAGGGAAGTGACACCTGCGCATCTCTCTGAGGCCTGAGAGGAACATACTGGATCTCGATCATTTTGCTTTTTATAGAGATTCTAATTTCTGTCCATGTCTAGTGAATTTACAATGCTGTTGACTTTCGCTGTGCAGCACCTTGATTCAGTTCTCCATGTATGTATATATATACACATCCATTCTCTTTCGCATTCTCTTCCCACGCAGCTTAGTCCAGGGTGGTGCCGACTGCTCCCTGTGCTTTGTAGAAGGTGGTTGTGGATCGTCTGCTTAATACATATTAGAATGCATGTGTTAATCCCACCCTCCTCATTCAACCCACCTCCGCATGCCTTTGCCCTCTCGAAACCCTGTACTTGCGTTCTAAATCTGTGACTCTGTTTGTGCTTTCTACTTTCCTGGTATCGACTTTGAGATGCCACCTATACGTTCTATCGTTGGAATTTTCTCTTTCTCTGTTGGATGTCCCATGCTGAGTACAGGGAACTCTGGATCTATCGAAGATGCTGGAAATGGCAGGATTTTATTCTGTTTCATGGCTGAGCAGTATTCCATGCTCTATGTGTACCATCTCTTCACTTTCCATTCATCTGGGGATGGACATTGTGTTTTTACTTTCAAGACTTGGCTGTTGTCAATAGGTGGCTAGTGACAGCTGGGGCACCCGTGTCTCTCTAAAGTACACATGGTTCTGCAAACGCTTCCAAAACACTGCAGAGGAAAGAACACTCCCAAACTCATTGTACGAAGCCATCCACCTGATCCCCAAACCAGACAAAGATACTACAAGAAAAGAAAACTGGAGAGCAATATCACCGATGAACTTAGATGCAAAAATCCTCAACAAGATACTAGCCAACAGACTCCAACATGACATTAAAAGGATCACACACCATGACACTGTGTTTTTACTTTCAAGCCTTGGCTCTTGTCAATAGGTGTGCAGGGGTCGCTGGCCTGCCCGGGTCTCCCCAAATGATACTTTACTGTGCAAAGACAGCCAGGAGGTGGATTGCCACATCATGTGGCCGGCTCTCTGGTTTTGTTTTGTTTTTGGCAGGAATCTCTTGATTGTTTTCAGTGGTGCCTGTTACCAGGGCGCAATACCACCAGTGGCTTAGGAGGCTTCCCTTTTCTCCAGGCCCTCTCCCGAAGGTATTGCTTCCAGACGTATTGACACTGGCAATCCTAACGGCTGCCAGGTGAAAACGCGAAGGCGTTTCAATTTCCATTTCGCCCATTCGCATGGGCGTGGAGCATATTTCCTGGGCCTTTCTTAGAAACCAACACAAAGGGAAACAAAACACGCATGGTGAATTCAACTTACCTCTTGAAACCGCCTGTTGCCAATCAATCCTGTTTCGAGCTCTTTTCCAGTGCCTATCCCCAGGACATTTTTGCAGCGGGGGTGTCAATTACAACCCCGCTGGCCTTTTGAACAGGAAGGGCCGCTGAGCTCCCTTTGGAACGTTGTAGTTACAGGAGGCGGCCACAAGGCGGCAGCATTTTCCCACAGCTGGTCGGATTCCCCAGGAACGCAGACCTTGCGCACACACGTGTTCTTGGAATATGAATTAGAGAGGAACGTGTCCAGACAGACACATAAGGGCTTGTGTCTCACTCCTTCTCCCACTTACCCTTCCCACTCTCGATTCATCACACCCCCTGCAAACCCCTCCTGAAGAGTGTGTTGTCGGAGGCAAGTGGGGTGACTCTAAGGAAGGAGGTGAATGGCGGGAACCCCACCAGCAGGAGACCTGGACACCAGCTGATGTTTGAACACTGTTGTGCATGTCGGACCACCATCCTCTGGCTGCAGTGGGCTTGGCTTAGCTGCAGGAGGGCACACCTACATCTACAGAGACTGCTGCCAACCAGAAGGGACCAGGCACCACAGGTCCAAAGGGGTTAATTCGCTGGTGCGACCCACTCCCGCGCCGACCTGCCTCACTGTGACCACACTCCAACTTTGGTGCCCAAGCCTGCTCACGCTCCAGGGAAGTGACACCTGCGCATCTCTCTGAGGCCTGAGAGGAACATACTGGATCTCGATCATTTTGCTTTTTATAGAGATTCTAATTTCTGTCCAAGTCTAGTGAATTTACAATGCTGTTGACTTTCGCTGTGCAGCACCTTGATTCAGTTCTCCGTGTATGTATATACATACACATCCATTCTCTTTCGCATTCTCTTCCCACGTAGCTTAGTCCAGGGTGGTGCCGACTGCTCCCTGTGCTTTGTAGAAGGTGGTTGTGGATCGTCTGCTTAATACATATTAGAATGCATGTGCTAATCCCACCCTCCTCATTCAACCCACCTCCGCATGCCTTTGCCCTCTCGAAACCCTGTACTTGCGTTCTAAATCTGTGACTCTGTTTGTGCTTTCTACTTTCCTGGTATCGACTTTGAGATGCCACCTATACGTGCTATCGTTGGAATTTTCTCTTTCTCTGTTGGACGTCCCATGCTGAGTACAGGGAACTCTGGATCTATCGAAGATGCTGGAAATGGCAGGATTTTATTCTGTTTCATGGCTGAGCAGTATTCCATGCTCTATGTGTACCATCTCTTCACTTTCCATTCATCTGGGGATGGACATTGTGTTTTTACTTTCAAGACTTGGCTGTTGTCAATAGGTGGCTAGTGACAGCTGGGGCACCCGTGTCTCTCTAAAGTACACATGGTTCTGCAAACGCTTCCAAAACACTGCAGAGGAAAGAACACTCCCAAACTCATTGTACGAAGCCATCCACCTGATCCCCAAACCAGACAAAGATACTACAAGAAAAGAAAACTGGAGAGCAATATCACCGATGAACTTAGATGCAAAAATCCTCAACAAGATACTAGCCAACAGACTCCAACATGACATTAAAAGGATCACACACCATGACACTGTGTTTTTACTTTCAAGCCTTGGCTCTTGTCAATAGGTGTGCAGGGGTCGCTGGCCTGCCCGGGTCTCCCCAAATGATACTTTACTGTGCAAAGACAGCCAGGAGGTGGATTGCCACATCATGTGGCCGGCTCTCTGGTTTTGTTTTGTTTTTGGCAGGAATCTCTTGATTGTTTTCAGTGGTGCCTGTTACCAGGGCGCAATACCACCAGTGGCTTAGGAGGCTTCCCTTTTCTCCAGGCCCTCTCCCGAAGGAATTGCTTCCAGACGTATTGACACTGGCAATCCTAACGGCTGCCAGGTGAAAACGCGAAGGCGTTTCAATTTCCATTTCTCCCATTCGCATGGGCGTGGAGCATATTTCCTGGGCCTTTCTTAGAAACCAACACAAAGGGAAACAAAACACGCATGGTGAATTCAACTTACCTCTTGAAACCGCCTGTTGCCAATCAATCCTGTTTCGGGCTCTTTTCCAGTGCCTATCCCCAGGACATTTTTGCAGCGGGGGTGTCAATTACAACCCCGCTGGCCTTTTGAACAGGAAGGGCCGCTGAGCTCCCTTTGGAACGTTGTAGTTACAGGAGGCGGCCACAAGGCGGCAGCATTTTCCCACAGCTGGTCGGATTCCCCAGGAACGCAGACCTTGCGCACACACGTGTTCTTGGAATATGAATTAGAGAGGAACGTGTCCGGACAGACACATAAGGGCTTGTGTCTCACTCCTTCTCCCACTTACCCTTCCCACTCTCGATTCATCACACCCCCTGCAAACCCCTCCTGAAGAGTGTGTTGTCGGAGGCAAGTGGGGTGACTCTAAGGAAGGAGGTGAATGGCGGGAACCCCACCAGCAGGAGACCTGGACACCAGCTGATGTTTGAACACTGTTGTGCATGTCGGACCACCATCCTCTGGCTGCAGTGGGCTTGGCTTAGCTGCAGGAGGGCACACCTACATCTACAGAGACTGCTGCCAACCAGAAGGGACCAGGCACCACAGGTCCAAAGGGGTTAATTCGCTGGTGCGACCCACTCCCGCGCCGACCTGCCTCACTGTGACCACACTCCAACTTTGGTGCCCAAGCCTGCTCACGCTCCAGGGAAGTGACACCTGCGCATCTCTCTGAGGCCTGAGAGGAACATACTGGATCTCGATCATTTTGCTTTTTATAGAGATTCTAATTTCTGTCCATGTCTAGTGAATTTACAATGCTGTTGACTTTCGCTGTGCAGCACCTTGATTCAGTTCTCCGTGTATGTATATACATACACATCCATTCTCTTTCGCATTCTCTTCCCACGTAGCTTAGTCCAGGGTGGTGCCGACTGCTCCCTGTGCTTTGTAGAAGGTGGTTGTGGATCGTCTGCTTAATACATATTAGAATGCATGTGCTAATCCCACCCTCCTCATTCAACCCACTTCCGCATGCCTTTGCCCTCTCGAAACCCTGTACTTGCGTTCTAAATCTGTGACTCTGTTTGTGCTTTCTACTTTCCTGGTATCGACTTTGAGATGCCACCTATACGTGCTATCGTTGGAATTTTCTCTTTCTCTGTTGGACGTCCCATGCTGAGTACAGGGAACTCCGGATCTATCGAAGATGCTGGAAATGGCAGGATTTTATTCTGTTTCATGGCTGAGCAGTATTCCATGCTCTATGTGTACCATCTCTTCACTTTCCATTCATCTGGGGATGGACATTGTGTTTTTACTTTCAAGACTTGGCTGTTGTCAATAGGTGGCTAGTGACAGCTGGGGCACCCGTGTCTCTCTAAAGTACACATGGTTCTGCAAACGCTTCCAAAACACTGCAGAGGAAAGAACACTCCCAAACTCATTGTACGAAGCCATCCACCTGATCCCCAAACCAGACAAAGATACTACAAGAAAGGAAAACTGGAGAGCAATATCACCGATGAACTTAGATGCAAAAATCCTCAACAAGATACTAGCCAACAGACTCCAACATGACATTAAAAGGATCACAAACCATGACACTGTGTTTTTACTTTCAAGTCTTGGCTCTTGTCAATAAGTGTGCAGGGGTCGCTGGCCTGCCCGGGTCTCCCCAAATGATACTTTACTGTGCAAAGACAGCCAGGAGGTGGATTGCCACATCATGTGGCTGGCTCTCTGGTTTTGTTTTGTTTTTGGCAGGAATCTCTTGATTGTTTTCAGTGGTGCCTGTTACCAGGGCGCAATACCACCAGTGGCTTAGGAGGCTTCCCTTTTCTCCAGGCCCTCTCCCGAAGGTATTGCTTCCAGACGTATTGACACTGGCAATCCTAACGGCTGCCAGGTGAAACCGCGAAGGCGTTTCAATTTCCATTTCTCCCATTCTCATGGGCGTGGAGCATATTTCCTGGGCCTTTCTTAGAAACCAACACAAAGGGAAACAAAACACGCATGGTGAATTCAACTTACCTCTTGAAACCGCCTGTTGCCAATCAATCCTGTTTCGGGCTCTTTTCCAGTGCCTATCCCCAGGACATTTTTGCAGCGGGGGTGTCAATTACAACCCCGCTGGCCTTTTGAACAGGAAGGGCCGCTGAGCTCCCTTTGGAACGTTGTAGTTACAGGAGGCGGCCACAAGGCGGCAGCATTTTCCCACAGCTGGTCGGATTCCCCAGGAACGCAGACCTTGCGCACACACGTGTTCTTGGAATATGAATTAGAGAGGAACGTGTCTGGACAGACACCTAAGGGCTTGTGTCTCACTCCTTCTCCCAATTACCCTTCCCACTCTCGATTCATCACACCCCCTGCAAACCCCTCCTGAAGAGTGTGTTGTCGGAGGCAAGTGGGGTGACTCTAAGGAAGGAGGTGAATGGTGGGAACCCCACCAGCAGGAGACCTGGACACCAGGTGATGTTTGAACACTGTTGTGCATGTCGGACCACCATCCTCTGGCTGCAGTGGGCTTGGCTTAGCTGCAGGAGGGCACACCTACATCTACAGAGACTGCTGCCAACCAGAAGGGACCAGGCACCACAGGTCCAAAGGGGTTAATTCGCTGGTGCGACCCACTCCCGCGCCGACCTGCCTCACTGTGACCACACTCCAACTTTGGTGCCCAAGCCTGCTCACGCTCCAGGGAAGTGACACCTGCACATCTCTCTGAGGCCTGAGAGGAACATACTGGATCTCGATCATTTTGCTTTTTATAGAGATTCTAATTTCTGTCCATGTCTAGTGAATTTACAATGCTGTTGACTTTCGCTGTGCAGCACCTTGAGTCAGTTCTCCGTGTATGTATATATATACACATCCATTCTCTTTCGCATTCTCTTCCCACATAGCTTAGTCCAGGGTGGTGCCGACCGCTCCCTGTGCTTTGTAGAAGGTGGTTGTGGATCGTCTGCTTAATACATATTAGAATGCATGTGTTAATCCCACCCTCCTCACTCAACCCACCTCCGCATGCCTTTGCCCCCTCGAAACCCTGTACTTGCGTTCTAAATCTGTGACTCTGTTTGTGCTTTCTACTTTCCTGGTATCGACTTTGAGATGCCACCTATACGTGCTATCGTTGGAATTTTCTCTTTCTCTGTTGGACGTCCCATGCTGAGTACAGGGAACACCGGATCTATCGAAGATGCTGGAAATGGCAGGATTTTATTCTGTTTCATGGCTGAGCAGTATTCCATGCTCTATGTGTAGCATCTCTTCACTTTCCATTCATCTGGGGATGGACATTGTGTTTTTACTTTCAAGACTTGGCTGTTGTCAATAGGTGGCTAGTGACAGCTGGGGCACCCGTGTCTCTCTAAAGTACACATGGTTCTGCAAACGCTTCCAAAACACTGCAGAGGAAAGAACACTCCCAAACTCATTGTACGAAGCCATCCACCTGATCCCCAAACCAGACAAAGATACTACAAGAAAAGAAAACTGGAGAGCAATATCACCGATGAACTTAGATGCAAAAATCCTCAACAAGATACTAGCCAACAGACTCCAACATGACATTAAAAGGATCACACACCATGACACTGTGTTTTTACTTTCAAGTCTTGGCTCTTGTCAATAGGTGTGCAGGGGTTGCTGGCCTGCCCGGGTCTCCCCAAATGATACTTTACTGTGCAAAGACAGCCAGGAGGTGGATTGCCACATCATGTGGCCGGCTCTCTGGTTTTGTTTTGTTTTTGGCAGGAATCTCTTGATTGTTTTCAGTGGTGCCTGTTACCAGGGCGCAATACCACCAGTGGCTTAGGAGGCTTCCCTTTTCTCCAGGCCCTCTCCCGAAGGAATTGCTTCCAGACGTATTGACACTGGCAATCCTAACGGCTGCCAGGTGAAACCGCGAAGGCGTTTCAATTTCCATTTCTCCCATTCGCATGGGCGTGGAGCATATTTCCTGGGCCTTTCTTAGAAACCAACACAAAGGGAAACAAAACACGCATGGTGAATTCAACTTACCTCTTGAAACCGCCTGTTGCCAATCAATCCTGTTTCGGGCTCTTTTCCAGTGCCTATCCCCAGGACATTTTTGCAGCGGGGGTGTCAATTACAACCCCGCTGGCCTTTTGAACAGGAAGGGCCGCTGAGCTCCCTTTGGAACGTTGTAGTTACAGGAGGCGGCCACAAGGCGGCAGCATTTTCCCACAGCTGGTCGGATTCCCCAGGAACGCAGAACTTGCGCACACGCGTGTTCTTGGAATATGAATTAGAGAGGAACGTGTCTGGACAGACACCTAAGGGCTTGTGTCTCACTCCTTCTCCCAATTACCCTTCCCACTCTCGATTCATCACACCCCCTGCAAACCCCTCCTGAAGAGTGTGTTGTCGGAGGCAAGTGGGGTGACTCTAAGGAAGGAGGTGAATGGCGGGAACCCCACCAGCAGGAGACCTGGACACCAGCTGATGTTTGAACACTGTTGTGCATGTCGGACCACCATCCTCTGGCTGCAGTGGGCTTGGCTTAGCTGCAGGAGGGCACACCTACATCTACAGAGACTGCTGCCAACCAGAAGGGACCAGGCACCACAGGTCCAAAGGGGTTAATTCGCTGGTGCGACCCACTCCCGCGCCGACCTGCCTCACTGTGACCACACTCCAACTTTGGTGCCCAAGCCTGCTCACGCTCCAGGGAAGTGACACCTGCGCATCTCTCTGAGGCCTGAGAGGAACATACTGGATCTCGATCATTTTGCTTTTTATAGAGATTCTAATTTCTGTCCATGTCTAGTGAATTTACAATGCTGTTGACTTTCGCTGTGCAGCACCTTGATTCAGTTCTCCATGTATGTATATATATACACATCCATTCTCTTTCGCATTCTCTTCCCACGCAGCTTAGTCCAGGGTGGTGCCGACTGCTCCCTGTGCTTTGTAGAAGGTGGTTGTGGATCGTCTGCTTAATACATATTAGAATGCATGTGTTAATCCCACCCTCCTCATTCAACCCACCTCCGCATGCCTTTGCCCTCTCGAAACCCTGTACTTGCGTTCTAAATCTGTGACTCTGTTTGTGCTTTCTACTTTCCTGGTATCGACTTTGAGATGCCACCTATACGTTCTATCGTTGGAATTTTCTCTTTCTCTGTTGGATGTCCCATGCTGAGTACAGGGAACTCTGGATCTATCGAAGATGCTGGAAATGGCAGGATTTTATTCTGTTTCATGGCTGAGCAGTATTCCATGCTCTATGTGTACCATCTCTTCACTTTCCATTCATCTGGGGATGGACATTGTGTTTTTACTTTCAAGACTTGGCTGTTGTCAATAGGTGGCTAGTGACAGCTGGGGCACCCGTGTCTCTCTAAAGTACACATGGTTCTGCAAACGCTTCCAAAACACTGCAGAGGAAAGAACACTCCCAAACTCATTGTACGAAGCCATCCACCTGATCCCCAAACCAGACAAAGATACTACAAGAAAAGAAAACTGGAGAGCAATATCACCGATGAACTTAGATGCAAAAATCCTCAACAAGATACTAGCCAACAGACTCCAACATGACATTAAAAGGATCACACACCATGACACTGTGTTTTTACTTTCAAGCCTTGGCTCTTGTCAATAGGTGTGCAGGGGTCGCTGGCCTGCCCGGGTCTCCCCAAATGATACTTTACTGTGCAAAGACAGCCAGGAGGTGGATTGCCACATCATGTGGCCGGCTCTCTGGTTTTGTTTTGTTTTTGGCAGGAATCTCTTGATTGTTTTCAGTGGTGCCTGTTACCAGGGCGCAATACCACCAGTGGCTTAGGAGGCTTCCCTTTTCTCCAGGCCCTCTCCCGAAGGAATTGCTTCCAGACGTATTGACACTGGCAATCCTAACGGCTGCCAGGTGAAACCGCGAAGGCGTTTCAATTTCCATTTCTCCCATTCGCATGGGCGTGGAGCATATTTCCTGGGCCTTTCTTAGAAACCAACACAAAGGGAAACAAAACACGCATGGTGAATTCAACTTACCTCTTGAAACCGCCTGTTGCCAATCAATCCTGTTTCGGGCTCTTTTCCAGTGCCTATCCCCAGGACATTTTTGCAGCGGGGGTGTCAATTACAACCCCGCTGGCCTTTTGAACAGGAAGGGCCGCTGAGCTCCCTTTGGAACGTTGTAGTTACAGGAGGCGGCCACAAGGCGGCAGCATTTTCCCACAGCTGGTCGGATTCCCCAGGAACGCAGACCTTGCGCACACACGTGTTCTTGGAATATGAATTAGAGAGGAACGTGTCCGGACAGACACCTAAGGGCTTGTGTCTCACTCCTTCTCCCACTTACCCTTCCCACTCTCGATTCATCACACCCCCTGCAAACCCCTCCTGAAGAGTGTGTTGTCGGAGGCAAGTGGGGTGACTCTAAGGAAGGAGGTGAATGGCGGGAACCCCACCAGCAGGAGACCTGGACACCAGCTGATGTTTGAACACTGTTGTGCATGTCGGACCACCATCCTCTGGCTGCAGTGGGCTTGGCTTAGCTGCAGGAGGGCACACCTACATCTACAGAGACTGCTGCCAACCAGAAGGGACCAGGCACCACAGGTCCAAAGGGGTTAATTCGCTGGTGCGACCCACTCCCGCGCCGACCTGCCTCACTGTGACCACACTCCAACTTTGGTGCCCAAGCCTGCTCACGCTCCAGGGAAGTGACACCCGCACATCTCTCTGAGGCCTGAGAGGAACATACTGGATCTCGATCATTTTGCTTTTTATAGAAATTCTAATTTCTGTCCATGTCTAGTGAATTTACAATGCTGTTGACTTTCGCTGTGCAGCACCTTGATTCAGTTCTCCGTGTATGTATATACATAAACATCCATTCTCTTTCGCATTCTCTTCCCACGTAGCTTAGTCCAGGGTGGTGCCGACTGCTCCCTGTGCTTTGTAGAAGGTGGTTGTGGATCGTCTGCTTAATACATATTAGAATGCATGTGCTAATCCCACCCTCCTCATTCAACCCACTTCCGCATGCCTTTGCCCTCTCGAAACCCTGTACTTGCGTTCTAAATCTGTGACTCTGTTTGTGCTTTCTACTTTCCTGGTATCGACTTTGAGATGCCACCTATACGTGCTATCGTTGGAATTTTCTCTTTCTCTGTTGGACGTCCCATGCTGAGTACAGGGAACTCCGGATCTATCGAAGATGCTGGAAATGGCAGGATTTTATTCTGTTTCATGGCTGAGCAGTATTCCATGCTCTATGTGTACCATCTCTTCACTTTCCATTCATCTGGGGATGGACATTGTGTTTTTACTTTCAAGACTTGGCTGTTGTCAATAGGTGGCTAGTGACAGCTGGGGCACCCGTGTCTCTCTAAAGTACACATGGTTCTGCAAACGCTTCCAAAACACTGCAGAGGAAAGAACACTCCCAAACTCATTGTACGAAGCCATCCACCTGATCCCCAAACCAGACAAAGATACTACAAGAAAGGAAAACTGGAGAGCAATATCACCGATGAACTTAGATGCAAAAATCCTCAACAAGATACTAGCCAACAG
Source organism: Hippopotamus amphibius kiboko (assembly GCF_030028045.1). Lineage (NCBI taxonomy): Eukaryota > Metazoa > Chordata > Mammalia > Artiodactyla > Hippopotamidae > Hippopotamus > Hippopotamus amphibius. The sequence continues at coordinate 96,905,743 of NC_080191.1, read as the reverse complement.
ACTCCAACATGACATTAAAAGGATCACAAACCATGACACTGTGTTTTTACTTTCAAGTCTTGGCTCTTGTCAATAAGTGTGCAGGGGTCGCTGGCCTGCCCGGGTCTCCCCAAATGATACTTTACTGTGCAAAGACAGCCAGGAGGTGGATTGCCACATCATGTGGCTGGCTCTCTGGTTTTGTTTTGTTTTTGGCAGGAATCTCTTGATTGTTTTCAGTGGTGCCTGTTACCAGGGCGCAATACCACCAGTGGCTTAGGAGGCTTCCCTTTTCTCCAGGCCCTCTCCCGAAGGTATTGCTTCCAGACGTATTGACACTGGCAATCCTAACGGCTGCCAGGTGAAACCGCGAAGGCGTTTCAATTTCCATTTCTCCCATTCTCATGGGCGTGGAGCATATTTCCTGGGCCTTTCTTAGAAACCAACACAAAGGGAAACAAAACACGCATGGTGAATTCAACTTACCTCTTGAAACCGCCTGTTGCCAATCAATCCTGTTTCGGGCTCTTTTCCAGTGCCTATCCCCAGGACATTTTTGCAGCGGGGGTGTCAATTACAACCCCGCTGGCCTTTTGAACAGGAAGGGCCGCTGAGCTCCCTTTGGAACGTTGTAGTTACAGGAGGCGGCCACAAGGCGGCAGCATTTTCCCACAGCTGGTCGGATTCCCCAGGAACGCAGACCTTGCGCACACACGTGTTCTTGGAATATGAATTAGAGAGGAACGTGTCTGGACAGACACCTAAGGGCTTGTGTCTCACTCCTTCTCCCAATTACCCTTCCCACTCTCGATTCATCACACCCCCTGCAAACCCCTCCTGAAGAGTGTGTTGTCGGAGGCAAGTGGGGTGACTCTAAGGAAGGAGGTGAATGGTGGGAACCCCACCAGCAGGAGACCTGGACACCAGGTGATGTTTGAACACTGTTGTGCATGTCGGACCACCATCCTCTGGCTGCAGTGGGCTTGGCTTAGCTGCAGGAGGGCACACCTACATCTACAGAGACTGCTGCCAACCAGAAGGGACCAGGCACCACAGGTCCAAAGGGGTTAATTCGCTGGTGCGACCCACTCCCGCGCCGACCTGCCTCACTGTGACCACACTCCAACTTTGGTGCCCAAGCCTGCTCACGCTCCAGGGAAGTGACACCTGCACATCTCTCTGAGGCCTGAGAGGAACATACTGGATCTCGATCATTTTGCTTTTTATAGAAATTCTAATTTCTGTCCATGTCTAGTGAATTTACAATGCTGTTGACTTTCGCTGTGCAGCACCTTGAGTCAGTTCTCCGTGTATGTATATATATACACATCCATTCTCTTTCGCATTCTCTTCCCACATAGCTTAGTCCAGGGTGGTGCCGACCGCTCCCTGTGCTTTGTAGAAGGTGGTTGTGGATCGTCTGCTTAATACATATTAGAATGCATGTGTTAATCCCACCCTCCTCATTCAACCCACCTCCGCATGCCTTTGCCCCCTCGAAACCCTGTACTTGCGTTCTAAATCTGTGACTCTGTTTGTGCTTTCTACTTTCCTGGTATCGACTTTGAGATGCCACCTATACGTGCTATCGTTGGAATTTTCTCTTTCTCTGTTGGACGTCCCATGCTGAGTACAGGGAACACCGGATCTATCGAAGATGCTGGAAATGGCAGGATTTTATTCTGTTTCATGGCTGAGCAGTATTCCATGCTCTATGTGTACCATCTCTTCACTTTCCATTCATCTGGGGATGGACATTGTGTTTTTACTTTCAAGACTTGGCTGTTGTCAATAGGTGGCTAGTGACAGCTGGGGCACCCGTGTCTCTCTAAAGTACACATGGTTCTGCAAACGCTTCCAAAACACTGCAGAGGAAAGAACACTCCCAAACTCATTGTACAAAGCCATCCACCTGATCCCCAAACCAGACAAAGATACTACAAGAAAAGAAAACTGGAGAGCAATATCACCGATGAACTTAGATGCAAAAATCCTCAACAAGATACTAGCCAACAGACTCCAACATGACATTAAAAGGATCACACACCATGACACTGTGTTTTTACTTTCAAGTCTTGGCTCTTGTCAATAGGTGTGCAGGGGTCGCTGGCCTGCCCGGGTCTCCCCAAATGATACTTTACTGTGCAAAGACAGCCAGGAGGTGGATTGCCACATCATGTGGCCGGCTCTCTGGTTTTGTTTTGTTTTTGGCAGGAATCTCTTGATTGTTTTCAGTGGTGCCTGTTACCAGGGCGCAATACCACCAGTGGCTTAGGAGGCTTCCCTTTTCTCCAGGCCCTCTCCCGAAGGAATTGCTTCCAGACGTATTTACACTGGCAATCCTAACGGCTGCCAGGTGAAACCGCGAAAGCGTTTCAATTTCCATTTCTCCCTTTCGCATGGGTGTGGAGCATATTTCCTGGGCCTTTCTTAGAAACCAACACAAAGGGAAACAAAACACGCATGGTGAATTCAACTTACCTCTTGAAACCGCCTGTTGCCAATCAATCCTGTTTCGGGCTCTTTTCCAGTGCCTATCCCCAGGACATTTTTGCAGCGGGGGTGTCAATTACAACCCCGCTGGCCTTTTGAACAGGAAGGGCCGCTGAGCTCCCTTTGGAACGTTGTAGTTACAGGAGGCGGCCACAAGGCGGCAGCATTTTCCCACAGCTGGTTGGATTCCCCAGGAACGCAGACCTTGCGCACACACGTGTTCTTGGAATATGAATTAGAGAGGAACGTGTCTGGACAGACACCTAAGGGCTTGTGTCTCACTCCTTCTCCCAATTACCCTTCCCACTCTCGATTCATCACACCCCCTGCAAACCCCTCCTGAAGAGTGTGTTGTCGGAGGCAAGTGGGGTGACTCTAAGGAAGGAGGTGAATGGCGGGAACCCCACCAGCAGGAGACCTGGACACCAGGTGATGTTTGAACACTGTTGTGCATGTCGGACCACCATCCTCTGGCTGCAGTGGGCTTGGCTTAGCTGCAGGAGGGCACACCTACATCTACAGAGACTGCTGCCAACCAGAAGGGACCAGGCACCACAGGTCCAAAGGGGTTAATTCGCTGGTGCGACCCACTCCCGCGCCGACCTGCCTCACTGTGAGCACACTCCAACTTTGGTGCCCAAGCCTGCTCACGCTCCAGGGAAGTGACACCCGCACATCTCTCTGAGGCCTGAGAGGAACATACTGGATCTCGATCATTTTGCTTTTTATAGAAATTCTAATTTCTGTCCATGTCTAGTGAATTTACAATGCTGTTGACTTTCGCTGTGCAGCACCTTGATTCAGTTCTCCGTGTATGTATATATATACACATCCATTCTCTTTCGCATTCTCTTCCCACATAGCTTAGTCCAGGGTGGTGCCGACCGCTCCCTGTGCTTTGTAGAAGGTGGTTGTGGATCGTCTGCTTAATACATATTAGAATGCATGTGCTAATCCCACCCTCCTCATTCAACCCACCTCCGCATGCCTTTGCCCTCTCGAAACCCTGTACTTGCGTTCTAAATCTGTGACTCTGTTTGTGCTTTCTACTTTCCTGGTATCGACTTTGAGATGCCACCTATACGTGCTATCGTTGGAATTTTCTCTTTCTCTGTTGGACGTCCCATGCTGAGTACAGGGTACTCTGGATCTATCGAAGAGGCTGGAAATGGCAGGATATTATTCTGTTTCATGGCTGAGCAGTATTCCATGCTCTATGTGTACCATCTCTTCACTTTCCATTCATCTGGGGATGGACATTGTGTTTTTACTTTCAAGACTTGGCTGTTGTCAATAGGTGGCTAGTGACAGCTGGGGCACCCGTGTCTCTCTAAAGTACACATGGTTCTGCAAACGCTTCCAAAACACTGCAGAGGAAAGAACACTCCCAAACTCATTGTACGAAGCCATCCACCTGATCCCCAAACCAGACAAAGATACTACAAGAAAAGAAAACTGGAGAGCAATATCACCGATGAACTTAGATGCAAAAATCCTCAACAAGATACTAGCCAACAGACTCCAACATGACATTAAAAGGATCACACACCATGACACTGTGTTTTTACTTTCAAGTCTTGGCTCTTGTCAATAGGTGTGCAGGGGTTGCTGGCCTGCCCGGGTCTCCCCAAATGATACTTTACTGTGCAAAGACAGCCAGGAGGTGGATTGCCACATCATGTGGCCGGCTCTCTGGTTTTGTTTTGTTTTTGGCAGGAATCTCTTGATTGTTTTCAGTGGTGCCTGTTACCAGGGCGCAATACCACCAGTGGCTTAGGAGGCTTCCCTTTTCTCCAGGCCCTCTCCCGAAGGAATTGCTTCCAGACGTATTGACACTGGCAATCCTAACGGCTGCCAGGTGAAACCGCGAAGGCGTTTCAATTTCCATTTCTCCCATTCGCATGGGCGTGGAGCATATTTCCTGGGCCTTTCTTAGAAACCAACACAAAGGGAAACAAAACACGCATGGTGAATTCAACTTACCTCTTGAAACCGCCTGTTGCCAATCAATCCTGTTTCGGGCTCTTTTCCAGTGCCTATCCCCAGGACATTTTTGCAGCGGGGGTGTCAATTACAACCCCGCTGGCCTTTTGAACAGGAAGGGCCGCTGAGCTCCCTTTAGAACGTTGTAGTTACAGGAGGCGGCCACAAGGCGGCAGCATTTTCCCACAGCTGGTCGGATTCCCCAGGAACGCAGACCTTGCGCACACACGTGTTCTTGGAATATGAATTAGAGAGGAACGTGTCTGGACAGACACCTAAGGGCTTGTGTCTCACTCCTTCTCCCACTTACCCTTCCCACTCTCGATTCATCACACCCCCTGCAAACCCCTCCTGAAGAGTGTGTTGTCGGAGGCAAGTGGGGTGACTCTAAGGAAGGAGGTGAATGGCGGGAACCCCACCAGCAGGAGACCTGGACACCAGGTGATGTTTGAACACTGTTGTGCATGTCGGACCACCATCCTCTGGCTGCAGTGGGCTTGGCTTAGCTGCAGGAGGGCACACCTACATCTACAGAGACTGCTGCCAACCAGAAGGGACCAGGCACCACAGGTCCAAAGGGGTTAATTCGCTGGTGCGACCCACTCCCGCGCCGACCTGCCTCACTGTGACCACACTCCAACTTTGGTGCCCAAGCCTGCTCACGCTCCAGGGAAGTGACACCCGCACATCTCTCTGAGGCCTGAGAGGAACATACTGGATCTCGATCATTTTGCTTTTTATAGAAATTCTAATTTCTGTCCATGTCTAGTGAATTTACAATGCTGTTGACTTTCGCTGTGCAGCACCTTGATTCAGTTCTCCATGTATGTATATATATATACACATCCATTCTCTTTCGCATTCTCTTCCCACGTAGCTTAGTCCAGGGTGGTGCCGACTGCTCCCTGTGCTTTGTAGAAGGTGGTTGTGGATCGTCTGCTTAATACATATTAGAATGCATGTGTTAATCCCACCCTCCTCATTCAACCCACCTCCGCATGCCTTTGCCCTCTCGAAACCCTGTACTTGCGTTCTAAATCTGTGACTCTGTTTGTGCTTTCTACTTTCCTGGTATCGACTTTGAGATGCCACCTATACGTGCTATCGTTGGAATTTTCTCTTTCTCTGTTGGACGTCCCATGCTGAGTACAGGGAACTCCGGATCTATCGGAGATGCTGGAAATGGCAGGATTTTATTCTGTTTCATGGCTGAGCAGTATTCCATGCTCTATGTGTACCATCTCTTCACTTTCCATTCATCTGGGGATGGACATTGTGTTTTTACTTTCAAGACTTGGCTGTTGTCAATAGGTGGCTAGTGACAGCTGGGGCACCCGTGTCTCTCTAAAGTACACATGGTTCTGCAAACGCTTCCAAAACACTGCAGAGGAAAGAACACTCCCAAACTCATTGTACGAAGCCATCCACCTGATCCCCAAACCAGACAAAGATACTACAAGAAAAGAAAACTGGAGAGCAATATCACCGATGAACTTAGATGCAAAAATCCTCCACAAGATACTAGCCAACAGACTCCAACATGACATTAAAAGGATCACACACCATGACACTGTGTTTTTACTTTCAAGTCTTGGCTCTTGTCAATAGGTGTGCAGGGGTTGCTGGCCTGCCCGGGTCTCCCCAAATGATACTTTACTGTGCAAAGACAGCCAGGAGGTGGATTGCCACATCATGTGGCCGGCTCTCTGATTTTGTTTTGTTTTTGGCAGGAATCTCTTGATTGTTTTCAGTGGTGCCTGTTACCAGGGCGCAATACCACCAGTGGCTTAGGAGGCTTCCCTTTTCTCCAGGCCCTCTCCCGAAGGAATTGCTTCCAGACGTATTTACACTGGCAATCCTAACGGCTGCCAGGTGAAACCGCGAAGGCGTTTCAATTTCCATTTCTCCCTTTCGCATGGGTGTGGAGCATATTTCCTGGGCCTTTCTTAGAAACCAACACAAAGGGAAACAAAACACGCATGGTGAATTCAACTTACCTCTTGAAACCGCCTGTTGCCAATCAATCCTGTTTCGGGCTCTTTTCCAGTGCCTATCCCCAGGACATTTTTGCAGCGGGGGTGTCAATTACAACCCCGCTGGCCTTTTGAACAGGAAGGGCCGCTGAGCTCCCTTTGGAACGTTGTAGTTACAGGAGGCGGCCACAAGGCGGCAGCATTTTCCCACAGCTGGTCGGATTCCCCAGGAACGCAGACCTTGCGCACACGCGTGTTCTTGGAATATGAATTAGAGAGGAACATGTCTGGACAGACACCTAAGGGCTTGTGTCTCACTCCTTCTCCCACTTACCCTTCCCACTCTCGATTCATCACACCCCCTGCAAACCCCTCCTGAAGAGTGTGTTGTCGGAGGCAAGTGGGGTGACTCTAAGGAAGGAGGTGAATGGCGGGAACCCCACCAGCAGGAGACCTGGACACCAGGTGATGTTTGAACACTGTTGTGCATGTCGGACCACCATCCTCTGGCTGCAGTGGGCTTGGCTTAGCTGCAGGAGGGCACACCTACATCTACAGAGACTGCTGCCAACCAGAAGGGACCAGGCACCACAGGTCCAAAGGGGTTAATTCGCTGGTGCGACCCACTCCCGCGCCGACCTGCCTCACTGTGACCACACTCCAACTTTGGTGCCCAAGCCTGCTCACGCTCCAGGGAAGTGACACCCGCACATCTCTCTGAGGCCTGAGAGGAACATACTGGATCTCGATCATTTTGCTTTTTATAGAAATTCTAATTTCTGTCCATGTCTAGTGAATTTACAATGCTGTTGACTTTCGCTGTGCAGCACCTTGATTCAGTTCTCCGTGTATGTATATATATACACATCCATTCTCTTTCGCATTCTCTTCCCACGTAGCTTAGTCCAGGGTGGTGCCGACCGCTCCCTGTGCTTTGTAGAAGGTGGTTGTGGATCGTCTGCTTAATACATATTAGAATGCATGTGCTAATCCCACCCTCCTCATTCAACCCACCTCCGCATGCCTTTGCCCTCTCGAAACCCTGTACTTGCGTTCTAAATCTGTGACTCTGTTTGTGCTTTCTACTTTCCTGGTATCGACTTTGAGATGCCACCTATACGTGCTATCGTTGGAATTTTCTCTTTCTCTGTTGGACGTCCCATGCTGAGTACAGGGAACTCCGGATCTATCGGAGATGCTGGAAATGGCAGGATATTATTCTGTTTCATGGCTGAGCAGTATTCCATGCTCTATGTGTACCATCTCTTCACTTTCCATTCATCTGGGGATGGACATTGTGTTTTTACTTTCAAGACTTGGCTGTTGTCAATAGGTGGCTAGTGACAGCTGGGGCACCCGTGTCTCTCTAAAGTACACATGGTTCTGCAAACGCTTCCAAAACACTGCAGAGGAAAGAACACTCCCAAACTCATTGTACGAAGCCATCCACCTGATCCCCAAACCAGACAAAGATACTACAAGAAAGGAAAACTGGAGAGCAATATCACCGATGAACTTAGATGCAAAAATCCTCAACAAGATACTAGCCAACAGACTCCAACATGACATTAAAAGGATCACACACCATGACACTGTGTTTTTACTTTCAAGTCTTGGCTCTTGTCAATAAGTGTGCAGGGGTCGCTGGCCTGCCCGGGTCTCCCCAAATGATACTTTACTGTGCAAAGACAGCCAGGAGGTGGATTGCCACATCATGTGGCCGGCTCTCTGGTTTTGTTTTGTTTTTGGCAGGAATCTCTTGATTGTTTTCAGTGGTGCCTGTTACCAGGGCGCAATACCACCAGTGGCTTAGGAGGCTTCCCTTTTCTCCAGGCCCTCTCCCGAAGCAATTGCTTCCAGACGTATTGACACTGGCAATCCTAACGGCTGCCAGGTGAAACCGTGAAGGCGTTTCAATTTCCATTTCTCCCATTCGCATGGGCGTGGAGCATATTTCCTGGGCCTTTCTTAGAAACCAACACAAAGGGAAACAAAACACGCATGGTGAATTCAACTTACCTCTTGAAACCGCCTGTTGCCAATCAATCCTGTTTCGGGCTCTTTTCCAGTGCCTATCCCCAGGACATTTTTGCAGCGGGGGTGTCAATTACAACCCCGCTGGCCTTTTGAACAGGAAGGGCCGCTGAGCTCCCTTTGGAACGTTGTAGTTACAGGAGGCGGCCACAAGGCGGCAGCATTTTCCCACAGCTGGTCGGATTCCCCAGGAACGCAGACCTTGCGCACACGCGTGTTCTTGGAATATGAATTAGAGAGGAACGTGTCCGGACAGACACCTAAGGGCTTGTGTCTCACTCCTTCTCCCACTTACCCTTCCCACTCTCGATTCATCACACCCCCTGCAAACCCCTCCTGAAGAGTGTGTTGTCGGAGGCAAGTGGGGTGACTCTAAGGAAGGAGGTGAATGGCGGGAACCCCACCAGCAGGAGACCTGGACACCAGGTGATGTTTGAACACTGTTGTGCATGTCGGACCACCATCCTCTGGCTGCAGTGGGCTTGGCTTAGCTGCAGGAGGGCACACCTACATCTACAGAGACTGCTGCCAACCAGAAGGGACCAGGCACCACAGGTCCAAAGGGGTTAATTCGCTGGTGCGACCCACTCCCGTGCCGACCTGCCTCACTGTGACCACACTCCAACTTTGGTGCCCAAGCCTGCTCACGCTCCAGGGAAGTGACACCCGCACATCTCTCTGAGGCCTGAGAGGAACATACTGGATCTCGATCATTTTGCTTTTTATAGAAATTCTAATTTCTGTCCATGTCTAGTGAATTTACAATGCTGTTGACTTTCGCTGTGCAGCACCTTGATTCAGTTCTCCGTGTATGTATATATATACACATCCATTCTCTTTCGCATTCTCTTCCCACGTAGCTTAGTCCAGGGTGGTGCCGACCGCTCCCTGTGCTTTGTAGAAGGTGGTTGTGGATCGTCTGCTTAATACATATTAGAATGCATGTGCTAATCCCACCCTCCTCATTCAACCCACCTCCGCATGCCTTTGCCCTCTCGAAACCCTGTACTTGCGTTCTAAATCTGTGACTCTGTTTGTGCTTTCTACTTTCCTGGTATCGACTTTGAGATGCCACCTATACGTGCTATCGTTGGAATTTTCTCTTTCTCTGTTGGACGTCCCATGCTGAGTACAGGGAACTCTGGATCTATCGAAGAGGCTGGAAATGGCAGGATATTATTCTGTTTCATGGCTGAGCAGTATTCCATGCTCTATGTGTACCATCTCTTCACTTTCCATTCATCTGGGGATGGACATTGTGTTTTTACTTTCAAGACTTGGCTGTTGTCAATAGGTGGCTAGTGACAGCTGGGGCACCCGTGTCTCTCTAAAGTACACATGGTTCTGCAAACGCTTCCAAAACACTGCAGAGGAAAGAACACTCCCAAACTCATTGTACGAAGCCATCCACCTGATCCCCAAACCAGACAAAGATACTACAAGAAAAGAAAACTGGAGAGCAATATCACCGATGAACTTAGATGCAAAAATCCTCCACAAGATACTAGCCAACAGACTCCAACATGACATTAAAAGGATCACACACCATGACACTGTGTTTTTACTTTCAAGTCTTGGCTCTTGTCAATAGGTGTGCAGGGGTTGCTGGCCTGCCCGGGTCTCCCCAAATGATACTTTACTGTGCAAAGACAGCCAGGAGGTGGATTGCCACATCATGTGGCCGGCTCTCTGGTTTTGTTTTGTTTTTGGCAGGAATCTCTTGATTGTTTTCAGTGGTGCCTGTTACCAGGGCGCAATACCACCAGTGGCTTAGGAGGCTTCCCTTTTCTCCAGGCCCTCTCCCGAAGGAATTGCTTCCAGACGTATTTACACTGGCAATCCTAACGGCTGCCAGGTGAAACCGCGAAGGCGTTTCAATTTCCATTTCTCCCTTTCGCATGGGTGTGGAGCATATTTCCTGGGCCTTTCTTAGAAACCAACACAAAGGGAAACAAAACACGCATGGTGAATTCAACTTACCTCTTGAAACCGCCTGTTGCCAATCAATCCTGTTTTGGGCTCTTTTCCAGTGCCTATCCCCAGGACATTTTTGCAGCGGGGGTGTCAATTACAACCCCGCTGGCCTTTTGAACAGGAAGGGCCGCTGAGCTCCCTTTGGAACGTTGTAGTTACAGGAGGCAGCCACAAGGCGGCAGCATTTTCCCACAGCTGGTCGGATTCCCCAGGAACGCAGACCTTGCGCACACGCGTGTTCTTGGAATATGAATTAGAGAGGAACGTGTCCGGACAGACACCTAAGGGCTTGTGTCTCACTCCTTCTCCCACTTACCCTTCCCACTCTCGATTCATCACACCCCCTGCAAACCCCTCCTGAAGAGTGTGTTGTCGGAGGCAAGTGGGGTGACTCTAAGGAAGGAGGTGAATGGCGGGAACCCCACCAGCAGGAGACCTGGACACCAGGTGATGTTTGAACACTGTTGTGCATGTCGGACCACCATCCTCTGGCTGCAGTGGGCTTGGCTTAGCTGCAGGAGGGCACACCTACATCTACAGAGACTGCTGCCAACCAGAAGGGACCAGGCACCACAGGTCCAAAGGGGTTAATTCGCTGGTGCGACCCACTCCCGCGCCGACCTGCCTCACTGTGACCACACTCCAACTTTGGTGCCCAAGCCTGCTCACGCTCCAGGGAAGTGACACCCGCACATCTCTCTGAGGCCTGAGAGGAACATACTGGATCTCGATCATTTTGCTTTTTATAGAAATTCTAATTTCTGTCCATGTCTAGTGAATTTACAATGCTGTTGACTTTCGCTGTGCAGCACCTTGATTCAGTTCTCCGTGTATGTATATATATACACATCCATTCTCTTTCGCATTCTCTTCCCACGTAGCTTAGTCCAGGGTGGTGCCGACCACTCCCTGTGCTTTGTAGAAGGTGGTTGTGGATCGTCTGCTTAATACATATTAGAATGCATGTGCTAATCCCACCCTCCTCATTCAACCCACCTCCGCATGCCTTTGCCCTCTCGAAACCCTGTACTTGCATTTTAAATCTGTGACTCTGTTTGTGCTTTCTACTTTCCTGGTATCGACTTTGAGATGCCACCTATACGTGCTATCGTTGGAATTTTCTCTTTCTCTGTTGGACGTCCCATGCTGAGTACAGGGAACTCTGGATCTATCGAAGAGGCTGGAAATGGCAGGATATTATTCTGTTTCATGGCTGAGCAGTATTCCATGCTCTATGTGTACCATCTCTTCACTTTCCATTCATCTGGGGATGGACATTGTGTTTTTACTTTCAAGACTTGGCTGTTGTCAATAGGTGGCTAGTGACAGCTGGGGCACCCGTGTCTCTCTAAAGTACACATGGTTCTGCAAACGCTTCCAAAACACTGCAGAGGAAAGAACACTCCCAAACTCATTGTACGAAGCCATCCACCTGATCCCCAAACCAGACAAAGATACTACAAGAAAAGAAAACTGGAGAGCAATATCACCGATGAACTTAGATGCAAAAATCCTCCACAAGATACTAGCCAACAGACTCCAACATGACATTAAAAGGATCACACACCATGACACTGTGTTTTTACTTTCAAGTCTTGGCTCTTGTCAATAGGTGTGCAGGGGTTGCTGGCCTGCCCGGGTCTCCCCAAATGATACTTTACTGTGCAAAGACAGCCAGGAGGTGGATTGCCACATCATGTGGCCGGCTCTCTGGTTTTGTTTTGTTTTTGGCAGGAATCTCTTGATTGTTTTCAGTGGTGCCTGTTACCAGGGCGCAATACCACCAGTGGCTTAGGAGGCTTCCCTTTTCTCCAGGCCCTCTCCCGAAGGAATTGCTTCCAGACGTATTTACACTGGCAATCCTAACGGCTGCCAGGTGAAACCGCGAAGGCGTTTCAATTTCCATTTCTCCCTTTCGCATGGGTGTGGAGCATATTTCCTGGGCCTTTCTTAGAAACCAACACAAAGGGAAACAAAACACGCATGGTGAATTCAACTTACCTCTTGAAACCGCCTGTTGCCAATCAATCCTGTTTCGGGCTCTTTTCCAGTGCCTATCCCCAGGACATTTTTGCAGCGGGGGTGTCAATTACAACCCCGCTGGCCTTTTGAACAGGAAGGGCCGCTGAGCTCCCTTTGGAACGTTGTAGTTACAGGAGGCGGCCACAAGGCGGCAGCATTTTCCCACAGCTGGTCGGATTCCCCAGGAACGCAGACCTTGCGCACACGCGTGTTCTTGGAATATGAATTAGAGAGGAACGTGTCTGGACAGACACCTAAGGGCTTGTGTCTCACTCCTTCTCCCACTTACCCTTCCCACTCTCGATTCATCACACCCCCTGCAAACCCCTCCTGAAGAGTGTGTTGTCGGAGGCAAGTGGGGTGACTCTAAGGAAGGAGGTGAATGGCGGGAACCCCACCAGCAGGAGACCTGGACACCAGGTGATGTTTGAACACTGTTGTGCATGTCGGACCACAATCCTCTGGCTGCAGTGGGCTTGGCTTAGCTGCAGGAGGGCACACCTACATCTACAGAGACTGCTGCCAACCAGAAGGGACCAGGCACCACAGGTCCAAAGGGGTTAATTCGCTGGTGCGACCCACTCCCGCGCCGACCTGCCTCACTGTGACCACACTCCAACTTTGGTGCCCAAGCCTGCTCACGCTCCAGGGAAGTGACACCCGCACATCTCTCTGAGGCCTGAGAGGAACATACTGGATCTCGATCATTTTGCTTTTTATAGAGATTCTAATTTCTGTCCATGTCTAGTGAATTTACAATGCTGTTGACTTTCGCTGTGCAGCACCTTGATTCAGTTCTCCGTGTATGTATATATATACACATCCATTCTCTTTCGCATTCTCTTCCCACGTAGCTTAGTCCAGGGTGGTGCCGACCGCTCCCTGTGCTTTGTAGAAGCTGGTTGTGGATCGTCTGCTTAATACATATTAGAATGCATGTGCTAATCCCACCCTCCTCATTCAACCCACCTCCGCATGCCTTTGCCCTCTCGAAACCCTGTACTTGCGTTCTAAATCTGTGACTCTGTTTGTGCTTTCTACTTTCCTGGTATCGACTTTGAGATGCCACCTATACGTGCTATCGTTGGAATTTTCTCTTTCTCTGTTGGACGTCCCATGCTGAGTACAGGGAACTCTGGATCTATCGAAGAGGCTGGAAATGGCAGGATATTATTCTGTTTCATGGCTGAGCAGTATTCCATGCTCTATGTGTACCATCTCTTCACTTTCCATTCATCTGGGGATGGACATTGTGTTTTTACTTTCAAGACTTGGCTGTTGTCAATAGGTGGCTAGTGACAGCTGGGGCACCCGTGTCTCTCTAAAGTACACATGGTTCTGCAAACGCTTCCAAAACACTGCAGAGGAAAGAACACTCCCAAACTCATTGTACGAAGCCATCCACCTGATCCCCAAACCAGACAAAGATACTACAAGAAAAGAAAACTGGAGAGCAATATCACCGATGAACTTAGATGCAAAAATCCTCCACAAGATACTAGCCAACAGACTCCAACATGACATTAAAAGGATCACACACCATGACACTGTGTTTTTACTTTCAAGTCTTGGCTCTTGTCAATAGGTGTGCAGGGGTTGCTGGCCTGCCCGGGTCTCCCCAAATGATACTTTACTGTGCAAAGACAGCCAGGAGGTGGATTGCCACATCATGTGGCCGGCTCTCTGGTTTTGTTTTGTTTTTGGCAGGAATCTCTTGATTGTTTTCAGTGGTGCCTGTTACCAGGGCGCAATACCACCAGTGGCTTAGGAGGCTTCCCTTTTCTCCAGGCCCTCTCCCGAAGGAATTGCTTCCAGACGTATTTACACTGGCAATCCTAACGGCTGCCAGGTGAAACCGCGAAGGCGTTTCAATTTCCATTTCTCCCTTTCGCATGGGTGTGGAGCATATTTCCTGGGCCTTTCTTAGAAACCAACACAAAGGGAAACAAAACACGCATGGTGAATTCAACTTACCTCTTGAAACCGCCTGTTGCCAATCAATCCTGTTTCGGGCTCTTTTCCAGTGCCTATCCCCAGGACATTTTTGCAGCGGGGGTGTCAATTACAACCCCGCTGGCCTTTTGAACAGGAAGGGCCGCTGAGCTCCCTTTGGAACGTTGTAGTTACAGGAGGCGGCCACAAGGCGGCAGCATTTTCCCACAGCTGGTCGGATTCCCCAGGAACGCAGACCTTGCGCACACGCGTGTTCTTGGAATATGAATTAGAGAGGAACGTGTCCGGACAGACACCTAAGGGCTTGTGTCTCACTCCTTCTCCCACTTACCCTTCCCACTCTCGATTCATCACACCCCCTGCAAACCCCTCCTGAAGAGTGTGTTGTCGGAGGCAAGTGGGGTGACTCTAAGGAAGGAGGTGAATGGCGGGAACCCCACCAGCAGGAGACCTGGACACCAGCTGATGTTTGAACACTGTTGTGCATGTCGGACCACCATCCTCTGGCTGCAGTGGGCTTGGCTTAGCTGCAGGAGGGCACACCTACATCTACAGAGACTGCTGCCAACCAGAAGGGACCAGGCACCACAGGTCCAAAGGGGTTAATTCGCTGGTGCGACCCACTCCCGCGCCGACCTGCCTCACTGTGACCACACTCCAACTTTGGTGCCCAAGCCTGCTCACGCTCCAGGGAAGTGACACCCGCACATCTCTCTGAGGCCTGAGAGGAACATACTGGATCTCGATCATTTTGCTTTTTATAGAAATTCTAATTTCTGTCCATGTCTAGTGAATTTACAATGCTGTTGACTTTCGCTGTGCAGCACCTTGATTCAGTTCTCCGTGTATGTATATATATACACATCCATTCTCTTTCGCATTCTCTTCCCACGTAGCTTAGTCCAGGGTGGTGCCGACCACTCCCTGTGCTTTGTAGAAGGTGGTTGTGGATCGTCTGCTTAATACATATTAGAATGCATGTGCTAATCCCACCCTCCTCATTCAACCCACCTCCGCATGCCTTTGCCCTCTCGAAACCCTGTACTTGCATTTTAAATCTGTGACTCTGTTTGTGCTTTCTACTTTCCTGGTATCGACTTTGAGATGCCACCTATACGTGCTATCGTTGGAATTTTCTCTTTCTCTGTTGGACGTCCCATGCTGAGTACAGGGAACTCTGGATCTATCGAAGAGGCTGGAAATGGCAGGATATTATTCTGTTTCATGGCTGAGCAGTATTCCATGCTCTATGTGTACCATCTCTTCACTTTCCATTCATCTGGGGATGGACATTGTGTTTTTACTTTCAAGACTTGGCTGTTGTCAATAGGTGGCTAGTGACAGCTGGGGCACCCGTGTCTCTCTAAAGTACACACGGTTCTGCAAACGCTTCCAAAACACTGCAGAGGAAAGAACACTCCCAAACTCATTGTACGAAGCCATCCACCTGATCCCCAAACCAGACAAAGATACTACAAGAAAGGAAAACTGGAGAGCAATATCACCGATGAACTTAGATGCAAAAATCCTCAACAAGATACTAGCCAACAGACTCCAACATGACATTAAAAGGATCACAAACCATGACACTGTGTTTTTACTTTCAAGTCTTGGCTCTTGTCAATAGGTGTGCAGGGGTCGCTGGCCTGCCTGGGTCTCCCCAAATGATACTTTACTGTGCAAAGACAGCCAGGAGGTGGATTGCCACATCATGTGGCCGGCTCTCTGGTTTTGTTTTGTTTTTGGCAGGAATCTCTTGATTGTTTTCAGTGGTGCCTGTTACCAGGGCGCAATACCACCAGTGGCTTAGGAGGCTTCCCTTTTCTCCAGGCCCTCTCCCGAAGGAATTGCTTCCAGACGTATTTACACTGGCAATCCTAACGGCTGCCAGGTGAAACCGCGAAGGCGTTTCAATTTCCATTTCTCCCATTCGCATGGGCGTGGAGCATATTTCCTGGGCCTTTCTTAGAAACCAACACAAAGGGAAACAAAACACGCATGGTGATTTCAACTTACCTCTTGAAACCGCCTGTTGCCAATCAATCCTGTTTCGGGCTCTTTTCCAGTGCCTATCCCCAGGACATTTTTGCAGCGGGGGTGTCAATTACAACCCCGCTGGCCTTTTGAACAGGAAGGGCCGCTGAGCTCCCTTTGGAACGTTGTAGTTACAGGAGGCGGCCACAAGGCGGCAGCATTTTCCCACAGCTGGTCGGATTCCCCAGGAACGCAGACCTTGCGCACACGCGTGTTCTTGGAATATGAATTAGAGAGGAACGTGTCCGGACAGACACCTAAGGGCTTGTGTCTCACTCCTTCTCCCACTTACCCTTCCCACTCTCGATTCATCACACCCCCTGCAAACCCCTCCTGAAGAGTGTGTTGTCGGAGGCAAGTGGGGTGACTCTAAGGAAGGAGGTGAATGGCGGGAACCCCACCAGCAGGAGACCTGGACACCAGGTGATGTTTGAACACTGTTGTGCATGTCGGACCACCATCCTCTGGCTGCAGTGGGCTTGGCTTAGCTGCAGGAGGGCACACCTACATCTACAGAGACTGCTGCCAACCAGAAGGGACCAGGCACCACAGGTCCAAAGGGGTTAATTCGCTGGTGCGACCCACTCCCGCGCCGACCTGCCTCACTGTGACCACACTCCAACTTTGGTGCCCAAGCCTGCTCACGCTCCAGGGAAGTGACACCCGCACATCTCTCTGAGGCCTGAGAGGAACATACTGGATCTCGATCATTTTGCTTTTTATAGAAATTCTAATTTCTGTCCATGTCTAGTGAATTTACAATGCTGTTGACTTTCGCTGTGCAGCACCTTGATTCAGTTCTCCGTGTATGTATATATATACACATCCATTCTCTTTCGCATTCTCTTCCCACGTAGCTTAGTCCAGGGTGGTGCCGACTGCTCCCTGTGCTTTGTAGAAGGTGGTTGTGGATCGTCTGCTTAATACATATTAGAATGCATGTGCTAATCCCACCCTCCTCATTCAACCCACCTCCGCATGCCTTTGCCCTCTCAAAACCCTGTACTTGCGTTCTAAATCTGTGACTCTGTTTGTGCTTTCTACTTTCCTGGTATCGACTTTGAGATGCCACCTATACGTGCTATCGTTGGAATTTTCTCTTTCTCTGTTGGACGTCCCATGCTGAGTACAGGGAACTCCGGATCTATCGAAGATGCTGGAAATGGCAGGATATTATTCTGTTTCATGGCTGAGCAGTATTCCATGCTCTATGTGTAGAATCTCTTCACTTTCCATTCATCTGGGGATGGACATTGTGTTTTTACTTTCAAGACTTGGCTGTTGTCAATAGGTGGCTAGTGACAGCTGGGGCACCCGTGTCTCTCTAAAGTACACATGGTTCTGCAAACGCTTCCAAAACACTGCAGAGGAAAGAACACTCCCAAACTCATTGTACGAAGCCATCCACCTGATCCCCAAACCAGACAAAGATACTACAAGAAAGGAAAACTGGAGAGCAATATCACCGATGAACTTAGATGCAAAAATCCTCAACAAGATACTAGCCAACAGACTCCAACATGACATTAAAAGGATCACAAACCATGACACTGTGTTTTTACTTTCAAGTCTTGGCTCTTGTCAATAAGTGTGCAGGGGTCGCTGGCCTGCCCGGGTCTCCCCAAATGATACTTTACTGTGCAAAGACAGCCAGGAGGTGGATTGCCACATCATGTGGCCGGCTCTCTGGTTTTGTTTTGTTTTTGGCAGGAATCTCTTGATTGTTTTCAGTGGTGCCTGTTACCAGGGCGCAATACCACCAGTGGCTTAGGAGGCTTCCCTTTTCTCCAGGCCCTCTCCCGAAGGTATTGCTTCCAGACGTATTGACACTGGCAATCCTAACGGCTGCCAGGTGAAACCGCGAAGGCGTTTCAATTTCCATTTCTCCCATTCGCATGGGCGTGGAGCATATTTCCTGGGCCTTTCTTAGAAACCAACACAAAGGGAAACAAAACAGGCATGGTGAATTCAACTTACCTCTTGAAACCGCCTGTTGCCAATCAATCCTGTTTCGGGCTCTTTTCCAGTGCCTATCCCCAGGACATTTTTGCAGCGGGGGTGTCAATTACAACCCCGCTGGCCTTTTGAACAGGAAGGGCCGCTGAGCTCCCTTTGGAACGTTGTAGTTACAGGAGGCGGCCACAAGGCGGCAGCATTTTCCCACAGCTGGTCGGATTCCCCAGGAACGCAGACCTTGCGCACATGCGTGTTCTTGGAATATGAATTAGAGAGGAACGTGTCTGGACAGACACCTAAGGGCTTGTGTCTCACTCCTTCTCCTAATTACCCTTCCCACTCTCGATTCATCACACCCCCTGCAAACCCCTCCTGAAGAGTGTGTTGTCGGAGGCAAGTGGGGTGACTCTAAGGAAGGAGGTGAATGGCGGGAACCCCACCAGCAGGAGACCTGGACACCAGGTGATGTTTGAACACTGTTGTGCATGTCGGACCACCATCCTCTGGCTGCAGTGGGCTTGGCTTAGCTGCAGGAGGGCACACCTACATCTACAGAGACTGCTGCCTACCAGAAGGGACCAGGCACCACAGGTCCAAAGGGGTTAATTCGCTGGTGCGACCCACTCCCGTGCCGACCTGCCTCACTGTGACCACACTCCAACTTTGGTGCCCAAGCCTGCTCACGCTCCAGGGAAGTGACACCCGCACATCTCTCTGAGGCCTGAGAGGAACATACTGGATCTCGATCATTTTGCTTTTTATAGAAATTCTAATTTCTGTCCATGTCTAGTGAATTTACAATGCTGTTGACTTTCGCTGTGCAGCACCTTGATTCAGTTCTCCGTGTATGTATATATATACACATCCATTCTCTTTCGCATTCTCTTCCCACGTAGCTTAGTCCAGGGTGGTGCCGACCGCTCCCTGTGCTTTGTAGAAGGTGGTTGTGGATCGTCTGCTTAATACATATTAGAATGCATGTGCTAATCCCACCCTCCTCATTCAACCCACCTCCGCATGCCTTTGCCCTCTCGAAACCCTGTACTTGCGTTCTAAATCTGTGACTCTGTTTGTGCTTTCTACTTTCCTGGTATCGACTTTGAGATGCCACCTATACGTGCTATCGTTGGAATTTTCTCTTTCTCTGTTGGACGTCCCATGCTGAGTACAGGGAACTCCGGATCTATCGAAGAGGCTGGAAATGGCAGGATATTATTCTGTTTCATGGCTGAGCAGTATTCCATGCTCTATGTGTACCATCTCTTCACTTTCCATTCATCTGGGGATGGACATTGTGTTTTTACTTTCAAGACTTGGCTGTTGTCAATAGGTGGCTAGTGACAGCTGGGGCACCCGTGTCTCTCTAAAGTACACATGGTTCTGCAAACGCTTCCAAAACACTGCAGAGGAAAGAACACTCCCAAACTCATTGTACGAAGCCATCCACCTGATCCCCAAACCAGACAAAGATACTACAAGAAAGGAAAACTGGAGAGCAATATCACCGATGAACTTAGATGCAAAAATCCTCAACAAGATACTAGCCAACAGACTCCAACATGACATTAAAAGGATCACAAACCATGACACTGTGTTTTTACTTTCAAGTCTTGGCTCTTGTCAATAGGTGTGCAGGGGTCGCTGGCCTGCCCGGGTCTCCCCAAATGATACTTTACTGTGCAAAGACAGCCAGGAGGTGGATTGCCACATCATGTGGCCGGCTCTCTGGTTTTGTTTTGTTTTTGGCAGGAATCTCTTGATTGTTTTCAGTGGTGCCTGTTACCAGGGCGCAATACCACCAGTGGCTTAGGAGGCTTCCCTTTTCTCCAGGCCCTCTCCCGAAGGAATTGCTTCCAGACGTATTGACACTGGCAATCCTAACGGCTGCCAGGTGAAACCGCGAAGGCGTTTCAATTTCCATTTCTCCCATTCGCATGGGCGTGGAGCATATTTCCTGGGCCTTTCTTAGAAACCAACACAAAGGGAAACAAAACACGCATGGTGAATTCAACTTACCTCTTGAAACCGCCTGTTGCCAATCAATCCTGTTTCGGGCTCTTTTCCAGTGCCTATCCCCAGGACATTTTTGCAGCGGGGGTGTCAATTACAACCCCGCTGGCCTTTTGAACAGGAAGGGCCGCTGAGCTCCCTTTGGAACGTTGTAGTTACAGGAGGCGGCCACAAGGCGGCAGCATTTTCCCACAGCTGGTCGGATTCCCCAGGAACGCAGACCTTGCGCACACGCGTGTTCTTGGAATATGAATTAGAGAGGAACGTGTCCGGACAGACACCTAAGGGCTTGTGTCTCACTCCTTCTCCCACTTACCCTTCCCACTCTCGATTCATCACACCCCCTGCAAACCCCTCCTGAAGAGTGTGTTGTCGGAGGCAAGTGGGGTGACTCTAAGGAAGGAGGTGAATGGCGGGAACCCCACCAGCAGGAGACCTGGACACCAGGGGATGTTTGAACACTGTTGTGCATGTCGGACCACCATCCTCTGGCTGCAGTGGGCTTGGCTTAGCTGCAGGAGGGCACACCTACATCTACAGAGACTGCTGCCAACCAGAAGGGACCAGGCACCACAGGTCCAAAGGGGTTAATTCACTGGTGCGACCCACTCCCGCGCCGACCTGCCTCACTGTGACCACACTCCAACTTTGGTGCCCAAGCCTGCTCACACTCCAGGGAAGTGACACCCGCACATCTCTCTGAGGCCTGAGAGGAACATACTGGATCTTGATCATTTTGCTTTTTATAGAGATTCTAATTTCTGTCCATGTCTAGTGAATTTACAATGCTGTTGACTTTCGCTGTGCAGCACCTTGATTCAGTTCTCCGTGTATGTATATATATACACATCCATTCTCTTTCGCATTCTCTTCCCACGTAGCTTAGTCCAGGGTGGTGCCGACCGCTCCCTGTGCTTTGTAGAAGGTGGTTGTGGATCGTCTGCTTAATACATATTAGAATGCATGTGCTAATCCCACCCTCCTCATTCAACCCACCTCCGCATGCCTTTGCCCTCTCGAAACCCTGTACTTGCGTTCTAAATCTGTGACTCTGTTTGTGCTTTCTACTTTCTTGGTATCGACTTTGAGATGCCACCTATACGTGCTATCGTTGGAATTTTCTCTTTCTCTGTTGGACGTCCCATGCTGAGTACAGGGAAATCCGGATCTATCGAAGATGCTGGAAATGGCAGGATATTATTCTGTTTCATGGCTGAGCAGTATTCCATGCTCTATGTGTACCATCTCTTCACTTTCCATTCATCTGGGGATGGACATTGTGTTTTTACTTTCAAGACTTGGCTGTTGTCAATAGGTGGCTAGTGACAGCTGGGGCACCCGTGTCTCTCTAAAGTACACATGGTTCTGCAAACGCTTCCAAAACACTGCAGAGGAAAGAACACTCCCAAACTCATTGTACGAAGCCATCCACCTGATCCCCAAACCAGACAAAGATACTACAAGAAAGGAAAACTGGAGAGCAATATCACCGATGAACTTAGATGCAAAAATCCTCAACAAGATACTAGCCAACAGACTCCAACATGACATTAAAAGGATCACACACCATGACACTGTGTTTTTACTTTCAAGTCTTGGCTCTTGTCAATAGGTGTGCAGGGGTCGCTGGCCTGCCCAGGTCTCCCCAAATGATACTTTACTGTGCAAAGACAGCCAGGAGGTGGATTGCCACATCATGTGGCCGGCTCTCTGGTTTTGTTTTGTTTTTGGCAGGAATCTCTTGATTGTTTTCAGTGGTGCCTGTTACCAGGGCGCAATACCACCAGTGGCTTAGGAGGCTTCCCTTTTCTCCAGGCCCTCTCCCGAAGGTATTGCTTCCAGACGTATTGACACTGGCAATCCTAACGGCTGCCAGGTGAAACCGCGAAGGCGTTTCAATTTCCATTTCTCCCATTCGCATGGGCGTGGAGCATATTTCCTGGGCCTTTCTTAGAAACCAACACAAAGGGAAACAAAACACGCATGGTGAATTCAACTTACCTCTTGAAACCGCCTGTTGCCAATCAATCCTGTTTCGGGCTCTTTTCCAGTGCCTATCCCCAGGACATTTTTGCAGCGGGGGTGTCAATTACAACCCCGCTGGCCTTTTGAACAGGAAGGGCCGCTGAGCTCCCTTTGGAACGTTGTAGTTACAGGAGGCGGCCACAAGGCGGCAGCATTTTCCCACAGCTGGTCGGATTCCCCAGGAACGCAGACCTTGCGCACACGCGTGTTCTTGGAATATGAATTAGAGAGGAACGTGTCCGGACAGACACCTAAGGGCTTGTGTCTCACTCCTTCTCCCACTTACCCTTCCCACTCTCGATTCATCACACCCCCTGCAAACCCCTCCTGAAGAGTGTGTTGTCGGAGGCAAGTGGGGTGACTCTAAGGAAGGAGGTGAATGGCGGGAACCCCACCAGCAGGAGACCTGGACACCAGGTGATGTTTGAACACTGTTGTGCATGTCGGACCACCATCCTCTGGCTGCAGTGGGCTTGGCTTAGCTGCAGGAGGGCACACCTACATCTACAGAGACTGCTGCCAACCAGAAGGGACCAGGCACCACAGGTCCAAAGGGGTTAATTCGCTGGTGCGACCCACTCCCGCGCCGACCTGCCTCACTGTGACCACACTCCAACTTTGGTGCCCAAGCCTGCTCACACTCCAGGGAAGTGACACCCGCGCATCTCTCTGAGGCCTGAGAGGAACATACTGGATCTCGATCATTTTGCTTTTTATAGAGATTCTAATTTCTGTCCATGTCTAGTGAATTTACAATGCTGTTGACTTTCGCTGTGCAGCACCTTGATTCAGTTCTCCGTGTATGTATATATATACACATCCATTCTCTTTCGCATTCTCTTCCCACGTAGCTTAGTCCAGGGTGGTGCCGACCGCTCCCTGTGCTTTGTAGAAGGTGGTTGTGGATCGTCTGCTTAATACATATTAGAATGCATGTGCTAATCCCACCCTCCTCATTCAACCCACCTCCGCATGCCTTTGCCCTCTCGAAACCCTGTACTTGCGTTCTAAATCTGTGACTCTGTTTGTGCTTTCTACTTTCCTGGTATCGACTTTGAGATGCCACCTCTACGTGCTATCGTTGGAATTTACTCTTTCTCTGTTGGACGTCCCATGCTGAGTACAGGGAACTCCGGATCTATCGAAGATGCTGGAAATGGCAGGATTTTATTCTGTTTCATGGCTGAGCAGTATTCCATGCTCTATGTGTACCATCTCTTCACTTTCCATTCATCTGGGGATGGACATTGTGTTTTTACTTTCAAGACTTGGCTGTTGTCAATAGGTGGCTAGTGACAGCTGGGGCACCCGTGTCTCTCTAAAGTACACATGGTTCTGCAAACGCTTCCAAAACACTGCAGAGGAAAGAACACTCCCAAACTCATTGTACGAAGCCATCCACCTGATCCCCAAACCAGACAAAGATACTACAAGAAAAGAAAACTGGAGAGCAATATCACCGATGAACTTAGATGCAAAAATCCTCAACAAGATACTAGCCAACAGACTCCAACATGACATTAAAAGGATCACACACCATGACACTGTGTTTTTACTTTCAAGCCTTGGCTCTTGTCAATAGGTGTGCAGGGGTCGCTGGCCTGCCCTGGTCTCCCCAAATGATACTTTACTGTGCAAAGACAGCCAGGAGGTGGATTGCCACATCATGTGGCCGGCTCTCTGGTTTTGTTTTGTTTTTGGCAGGAATCTCTTGATTGTTTTCAGTAGTGCCTGTTACCAGGGCGCAATACCACCAGTGGCTTAGGAGGCTTCCCTTTTCTCCAGGCCCTCTCCCGAAGGTATTGCTTCCAGACGTATTGACACTGGCAATCCTAACGGCTGCCAGGTGAAACCGCGAAGGCGTTTCAATTTCCATTTCTCCCATTTGCATGGGCGTGGAGCATATTTCCTGGGCCTTTCTTAGAAACCAACACAAAGGGAAACAAAACACGCATGGTGAATTCAACTTACCTCTTGAAACCGCCTGTTGCCAATCAATCCTGTTTCGGGCTCTTTTCCAGTGCCTATCCCCAGGACATTTTTGCAGCGGGGGTGTCAATTACAACCCCGCTGGCCTTTTGAACAGGAAGGGCCGCTGAGCTCCCTTTGGAACGTTGTAGTTACAGGAGGCGGCCACAAGGCGGCAGCATTTTCCCACAGCTGGTTGGATTCCCCAGGAACGCAGACCTTGCGCATACGCGTGTTCTTGGAATATGAATTAGAGAGGAACGTGTCCGGACAGACACCTAAGGGCTTGTGTCTCACTCCTTCTCCCACTTACCCTTCCCACTCTCGATTCATCACACCCCCTGCAAACCCCTCCTGAAGAGTGTGTTGTCGGAGGCAAGTGGGGTGACTCTAAGGAAGGAGGTGAATGGCGGGAACCCCACCAGCAGGAGACCTGGACACCAGGTGATGTTTGAACACTGTTGTGCATGTCGGACCACCATCCTCTGGCTGCAGTGGGCTTGGCTTAGCTGCAGGAGGGCACACCTACATCTACAGAGACTGCTGCCAACCAGAAGGGACCAGGCACCACAGGTCCAAAGGGGTTAATTCGCTGGTGTGACCCACTCCCGCGCCGACTTGCCTCACTGTGACCACACTCCAACTTTGGTGCCCAAGCCTGCTCACACTCCAGGGAAGTGACACCCGCGCATCTCTCTGAGGCCTGAGAGGAACATACTGGATCTCGATCATTTTGCTTTTTATAGAGATTCTAATTTCTGTCCATGTCTAGTGAATTTACAATGCTGTTGACTTTCGCTGTGCAGCACCTTGATTCAGTTCTCCGTGTGTGTATATATATACACATCCATTCTCTTTCGCATTCTCTTCCCACGTAGCTTAGTCCAGGGTGGTGCCGACCGCTCCCTGTGCTTTGTAGAAGGTGGTTGTGGATCATCTGCTTAATACATATTAGAATGCATGTGTTAATCCCACCCTCCTCATTCAACCCACCTCCGCATGCCTTTGCCCTCTCGAAACCCTGTACTTGCGTTCTAAATCTGTGACTCTGTTTGTGCTTTCTACTTTCCTGGTATCGACTTTGAGATGCCACCTATACGTGCTATCGTTGGAATTTTCTCTTTCTCTGTTGGACGTCCCATGCTGAGTACAGGGAACTCCGGATCTATCGAAGATGCTGGAAATGGCAGGATTTTATTCTGTTTCATGGCTGAGCAGTATTCCATGCTCTATGTGTAGCATCTCTTCACTTTCCATTCATCTGGGGATGGACATTTTGTTTCTACTTTCAAGACTTGGCTGTTGTCAATAGGTGGCTAGTGACAGCTGGGGCACCCGTGTCTCTCTAAAGTACACATGGTTCTGCAAACGCTTCCAAAACACTGCAGAGGAAAGAACACTCCCAAACTCATTGTACGAAGCCATCCACCTGATCCCCAAACCAGACAAAGATACTACAAGAAAAGAAAACTGGAGAGCAATATCACCGATGAACTTAGATGCAAAAATCCTCCACAAGATACTAGCCAACAGACTCCAACATGACATTAAAAGGATCACACACCATGACACTGTGTTTTTACTTTCAAGTCTTGGCTCTTGTCAATAGGTGTGCAGGGGTCGCTGGCCTGCCCAGGTCTCCCCAAATGATACTTTACTGTGCAAAGACAGCCTGGAGGTGGATTGCCACATCATATGGCCGGCTCTCTGGTTTTGTTTCGTTTTTGGCAGGAATCTCTTGATTGTTTTCAGTGGTGCCTGTTACCAGGGCGCAATACCACCAGTGGCTTAGGAGGCTTCCCTTTTCTCCAGGCCCTCTCCCGAAGGTATTCCTTCCAGACGTATTGACACTGGCAATCCTAACGGCTGCCAGGTGAACCCGCGAAGGCGTTTCAATTTCCATTTCTCCCATTCGCATGGGCGTGGAGCATATTTCCTGGGCCTTTCTTAGAAACCAACACAAAGGGAAACAAAACACGCATGGTGAATTCAACTTACCTCTTGAAACCGCCTGTTGCCAATCAATCCTGTTTCGGGCTCTTTTCCAGTGCCTATCCCCAGGACATTTTTGCAGCGGGGGTGTCAATTACAACCCCGCTGGCCTTTTGAACAGGAAGGGCCGCTGAGCTCCCTTTGGAACGTTGTAGTTACAGGAGGCGGCCACAAGGCGGCAGCATTTTCCCACAGCTGGTCGGATTCCCCAGGAACGCAGACCTTGCGCACACGCGTGTTCTTGGAATATGAATTAGAGAGGAACGTGTCCAGACAGACACCTAAGGGCTTGTGTCTCACTCCTTCTCCCACTTACCATTCCCACTCTCGATTCATCACACCCCCTGCAAACCCCTCCTGAAGAGTGTGTTGTCGGAGGCAAGTGGGGTGACTCTAAGGAAGGAGGTGAATGGCGGGAACCCCACCAGCAGGAGACCTGGACACCAGGTGATGTTTGAACAAAGTTGTGCATGTCGGACCACCATCCTCTGGCTGCAGTGGGCTTGGCTTAGCTGCAGGAGGGCACACCTACATCTATAGAGACTGCTGCCAACCAGAAGGGACCAGGCACCACAGGTCCAAAGGGGTTAATTCGCTGGTGCGACCCACTCCCGCGCCGACCTGCCTCACTGTGACCACACTCCAACTTTGGTGCCCAAGCCTGCTCACGCTCCAGGGAAGTGACACCCGCGCATCTCTCTGAGGCCTGAGAGGAACATACTGGACCTCGATAATTTTGCTTTTTATAGAGATTCTAATTTCTGTCCATGTCTAGTGAATTTACAATGCTGTTGACTTTCGCTGTGCAGCACCTTGATTCAGTTCTCCGTGTATGTATATATATACACATCCATTCTCTTTCGCATTCTCTTCCCACGTAGCTTAGTCCTGGGTGGTTCCAACCGCTCCCTGTGCTTTGTAGAAGGTGGTTGTGGATCGTCTGCTTAATACATATTAGAATGCATGTGTTAATCCCACCCTCCTCATTCAACCCACCTCCGCATGCCTTTGCCCTCTCGAAACCCTGTACTTGCGTTCTAAATCTGTGACTCTGTTTGTGCTTTCTACTTTCCTGGTATCAACTTTGAGATGCCACCTATACGTGCTATCATTGGAATTTTCTCTTTCTCTGTTGGACGTCCCATGCTGAGTACAGGGAACTCCGGATCTATCGAAGATGCTGGAAATGGCAGGATTTTATTCTGTTTCATGGCTGAGCAGTATTCCATGCTCTATGTGTACCATCTCTTCACTTTCCATTCATCTGGGGATGGACATTGTGTTTTTACTTTCAAGGCTTGGCTGTTGTCAATAGGTGGCTAGTGACAGCTGGGGCACCCGTGTCTCTCTAAAGTACACATGGTTCTGCAAACGCTTCCAAAACACTGCAGAGGAAAGAACACTCCCAAACTCATTGTACGAAGCCATCCACCTGATCCCCAAACCAGACAAAGATACTACAAGAAAAGAAAACTGGAGAGCAATATCACCGATGAACTTAGATGCAAAAATCCTCAACAAGATACAAGCCAACAGACTCCAACATGACATTAAAAGGATCACACACCATGACACTGTGTTTTTACTTTCAAGTCTTGGCTCTTGTCAATAGGTGTGCAGGGGTCGCTGGCCTGCCCTGGTCTCCCCAAATGATACTTTACTGTGCAAAGACAGCCAGGAGGTGGATTGCCACATCATGTGGCCGGCTCTCTGGTTTTGTTTTGTTTTTGGCAGGAATCTCTTGATTGTTTTCAGTGGTGCCTGTTACCAGGGCGCAATACCACCAGTGGCTTAGGAGGCTTCCCTTTTCTCCAGGCGCTCTCCCGAAGGTATTGCTTCCAGACGTATTGACACTGGCAATCCTAACGGCTGCCAGGTGAAACCGCGAAGGCGTTTCAATTTCCATTTCTCCCATTCGCATGGGCGTGGAGCATATTTCCTGGGCCTTTCTTAGAAACCAACACAAAGGGAAACAAAACACGCATGGTGAATTCAGCTTACCTCTTGAAACCGTCTGTTGCCAATCAATCCTGTTTCGGGCTCTTTTCCAGTGCCTATCCCCAGGACATTTTTGCAGCGGGGGTGTCAATTACAACCCCGCTGGCCTTTTGAACAGGAAGGGCCACTGAGCTCCCTTTGGAACGTTGTAGTTACAGGAGGCGGCCACAAGGCGGCAGCATTTTCCCACAGCTGGTCGGATTCCCCAGGAACGCAGACCTTGCGCACACGCGTGTTCTTGGAATATGAATTAGAGAGGAACGTGTCCGGACAGACACCTAAGGGCTTGTGTCTCACTCCTTCTCCCACTTACCCTTCCCACTCTCGATTCATCACATCCCCTGCAAACCCCTCCTGAAGAGTGTGTTGTCGGAGGCAAGTGGGGTGACTCTAAGGAAGGAGGTGAATGGCGGGAACCCCACCAGCAGGAGACCTGGACACCAGGTGATGTTTGAACACTGTTGTGCATGTCGGACCACCATCCTCTGGCTGCAGTGGGCTTGGCTTAGCTGCAGGAGGGCACACCTACATCTACAGAGACTGCTGCCAACCAGAAGGGACCAGGCACCACAGGTCCAAAGGGGTTAATTCGCTGGTGCGACCCACTCCCGCGCCGACCTGCCTCACTGTGACCACACTCCAACTTTGGTGCCCAAGCCTGCTCATGCTCCAGGGAAGTGACACCTGCGCATCTCTCTGAGGCCTGAGAGGAACATACTGGATCTCGATCATTTTGCTTTTTATAGAGATTCTAATTTCTGTCCATGTCTAGTGAATTTACAATGCTGTTGACTTTCGCTGTGCAGCACCTTGATTCAGTTCTCCGTGTATGTATATATATACACAACCATTCTCTTTCGCATTCTCTTCCCACGTAGCTTAGTCCAGGGTGGTGCCGACCGCTCCCTGTGCTTTGTAAAAGGTGGTTGTGGATCGTCTGCTTAATACATATTAGAATGCATGTGTTAATCCCACCCTCCTCATTCAACCCACCTCCGCATGCCTTTGCCCTCTCGAAACCCTGTACTTGCGTTCTAAATCTGTGACTCTGTTTGTGCTTTCTACTTTCCTGGTATCGACTTTGAGATGCCACCTATACGTGCTATCGTTGGAATTTTCTCTTTCTCTGTTGGACGTCCCATGCTGAGTACAGGGTACTCCGGATCTATCAAAGATGCTGGAAATGGCAGGATTTTATTCTGTTTCATGGCTGAGCAGTATTCCATGCTCTATGTGTACCATCTCTTCACTTTCCATTCACCTGGGGATGGACATTGTGTTTTTACTTTCAAGACTTGGCTGTTGTCAATAGGTGGCTAGTGACAGCTGGGGCACCTGTGTCTCTCTAAAGTACACATGTTTCTGCAAACGCTTCCAAAACACTGCAGAGGAAAGAACACTCCCAAACTCATTGTACGAAGCCATCCCCCTGATCCCCAAACCAGACAAAGATACTACAAGAAAAGAAAACTGGAGAGCAATATCACCGATGAACTTAGATGCAAAAATCCTCAACAAGATACAAGCCAACAGACTCCAACATGACATTAAAAGGATCACACACCATGACACTGTGTTTTTACTTTCAAGTCTTGGCTCTTGTCAATAGGTGTGCAGGGGTCGCTGGCCTGCCCGGGTCTCCCCAAATGATACTTTACTGTGCAAAGACAGCCAGGAGGTGGATTGCCACATCATGTGGCCGGCTCTCTGGTTTTGTTTTGTTTTTGGCAGGAATCTCTTGATTGTTTTCAGTGGTGCCTGTTACCAGGGCGCAATACCACCAGTGGCTTAGGAGGCTTCCCTTTTCTCCAGGCCCTCTCCCGAAGGTATTGCTTCCAGACGTATTGACACTGGCAATCCTAACGGCTGCCAGGTGAAACCGCGAAGGCGTTTCAATTTCCATTTCTCCCATTCGCATGGGCGTGGAGCATATTTCCTGGGCCTTTCTTAGAAACCAACACAAAGGGAAACAAAACACGCATGGTGAATTCAACTTACCTCTTGAAACCGCCTGTTGCCAATCAATCCTGTTTCGGGCTCTTTTCCAGTGCCTATCCCCAGGACATTTTTGCAGCGGGGGTGTCAGTTACAACCCCGCTGGCCTTTTGAACAGGAAGGGCCGCTGAGCTCCCTTTGGAACGTTGTAGTTACAGGAGGCGGCCACAAGGCGGCAGCATTTTCCCACAGCTGGTCGGATTCCCCAGGAACGCAGACCTTGCGCACACGCGTGTTCTTGGAATATGAATTAGAGAGGAACGTGTCCGGACAGACACCTAAGGGCTTGTGTCTCACTCCTTCTCCCACTTACCCTTCCCACTCTCGATTCATCACACCCCCTGCAAACCCCTCCTGAAGAGTGTGTTGTCAGAGGCAAGTGGGGTGACTCTAAGGAAGGAGGTGAATGGCGGGAACCCCACCAGCAGGAGACCTGGACACCAGCTGATGTTTGAACACTGTTGTGCATGTCGGACCACCATCCTCTGGCTGCAGTGGGCTTGGCTTAGCTGCAGGAGGGCACACCTACATCTACAGAGACTGCTGCCAACCAGAAGGGACCAAGCACCACAGGTCCAAAGGGGTTAATTCGCTGGTGCGACCCACTCCCGCGCCGACCTGCCTCACTGTGACCACACTCCAACTTTGGTGCCCAAGCCTGCTCACGCTCCAGGGAAGTGACACCCGCGCATCTCTCTGAGGCCTGAGAGGAACATACTGGATCTCGATCATTTTGCTTTTTATAGAGATTCTAATTTCTGTCCATGTCTAGTGAATTTACAATGCTGTTGACTTTCGCTGTGCAGCACCTTGATTCAGTTCTCCGTGTATGTATATATATACACATCCATTCTCTTTCGCATTCTCTTCCCACGTAGCTTAGTCCAGGGTGGTGCCGACCGCTCCCTGTGCTTTGTAGAAGGTGGTTGTGGATCGTCTGCTTAATACATATTAGAATGCATGTGTTAATCCCACCCTCCTCATTCAACCCACCTCCGCATGCCTTTGCCCTCTCGAAACCCTGTACTTGCGTTCTAAATCTGTGACTCTGTTTGTGCTTTCTACTTTCCTGGTATCGACTTTGAGATGCCACCTATACGTGCTATCGTTGGAATTTTCTCTTTCTCTGTTGGACATCCCATGCTGAGTACAGGGAACTCCGGATCTATCGAAGATGCTGGAAATGGCAGGATTTTATTCTGTTTTATGGCTGAGCAGTATTCCATGCTCTATGTGTACCAACTCTTCACTTTCCATTCATCTGGGGATGGACATTGTGTTTTTACTTTCAAGACTTGGCTGTTGTCAATAGGTGGCTAGTGACAGCTGGGGCACCCGTGTCTCTCTAAAGTACACATGGTTCTGCAAACGCTTCCAAAACACTGCAGAGGAAAGAACACTCCCAAACTCATTGTACGAAGCCATCCACCTGATCCCCAAACCAGACAAAGATACTACAAGAAAAGAAAACTGGAGAGCAATATCACCGATGAACTTAGATGCAAAAATCCTCAACAAGATACTAGCCAACAGACTCCAACATGACATTAAAAGGATCACACACCATGACACTGTGTTTTTACTTTCAAGCCTTGGCTCTTGTCAATAGGTGTGCAGGGGTCGCTGGCCTGCCCGGGTCTCCCCAAATGATACTTTACTGTGCAAAGACAGCCAGGAGGTGGATTGCCACATCATGTGGCCGGCTCTCTAGTTTTGTTTTGTTTTTGGCAGGAATCTCTTGATTGTTTTCAGTGGTGCCTGTTACCAGGGCGCAATACCACCAGTGGCTTAGGAGGCTTCCCTTTTCTCCAGGCCCTCTCCCGAAGGTATTGCTTCCAGACGTATTGACACTGGCAATCCTAACGGCTGCCAGGTGAAACTGCGAAGGCGTTTCAATTTCCATTTCTCCCATTTGCATGGGCGTGGAGCATATTTCCTGGGCCTTTCTTAGAAACCAACACAAAGGGAAACAAAACACGCATGGTGAAATCAACTTACCTCTTGAAACTGCCTGTTGCCAATCAATCCTGTTTCGGGCTCTTTTCCAGTGCCTATCCCCAGGACATTTCTGCAGCGGGGGTGTCAATTACAACCCCGCTGGCCTTTTGAACAGGAAGGGCCGCTGAGCTCCCTTTGGAACGTTGTAGTTACAGGAGGCAGCCACAAGGCGGCCGCATTTTCCCACAGCTGGTCAGATTCCCCAGGAACGCAGACCTTGCGCACATGCGTGTTCTTGGAATATGAATTAGAGAGGAACGTGTCCGGACAGACACCTAAGGGCTTGTGTCTCACTCCTTCTCCCACTTACCCTTCCCACTCTCGATTCATCACACCCCCTGCAAACCCCTCCTGAAGAGTGTGTTGTCGGAGGCAAGTGGGGTGACTCTAAGGAAGGAGGTGAATGGCGGGAACCCCACCAGCAGGAGACCTGGACACCAGGTGATGTTTGAACACTGTTGTGCATGTCGGACCACCATCCTCTGGCTGCAGTGGGCTTGGCTTAGCTGCAGGAGGGCACACCTACATCTACAGATACTGCTGCCAACCAGAAGGGACCAGGCACCACAGGTCCAAAGGGGTTAATTCGCTGGTGCGACCCACTCCCGCGCCGACCTGCCTCACTGTGACCACACTCCAACTTTGGTGCCCAAGCCTGCTCACGCTCCAGGGAAGTGACACCCGCACATCTCTCTGAGGCCTGAGAGGAACATACTGGATCTCGATCATTTTGCTTTTTATAGAGATTCTAATTTCTGTCCATGTCTAGTGAATTTACAATGCTGTTGACTTTCGCTGTGCAGCACCTTGATTCAGTTCTCCGTGTATGTATATATATACACATCCATTCTCTTTCGCATTCTCTTCCCACGTAGCTTAGTCCAGGGTGGTGCCGACCGCTCCCTGTGCTTTGTAGAAGGTGGTTGTGGATCGTCTGCTTAATACATATTAGAATGCATGTGTTAATCCCACCCTCCTCATTCAACCCACCTCCGCATGCCTTTGCCCTCTCGAAACCCTGTACTTGCGTTCTAAATCTGTGACTCTGTTTGTGCTTTCTTCTTTCCTGGTATCGACTTTGAGATGCCACCTATACGTGCTATCGTTGGAATTTTCTCTTTCTCTGTTGGACGTCCCATGCTGAATACAGGGAACTCCGGATCTATCGAAGATGCTGGAAATGGCAGGATTTTATTCTGTTTCATGGCTGAGCAGTATTCCATGCTCTATGTGTACCATCTCTTCACTTTCCATTCATCTGGGGATGGACATTGTGTTTTTACTTTCAAGACTTGGCTGTTGTCAATAGGTGGCTAGTGACACCTGGGGCACCCGTGTCTCTCTAAAGTACACATGGCTCTGCAAATTCTTCCAAAACACTGCAGAGGAAAGAACACTCCCAAACTCATTGTACGAAGCCATCCACCTGATCCCCAAACCAGACAAAGATACTACAAGAAAAGAAAACTGGAGAGCAATATCACCGATGAACTTAGATGCAAAAATCCTCAACAAGATACAAGCCAACAGACTCCAACATGACATTAAAAGGATCACACACCATGACACTGTGTTTTTACTTTCAAGTCTTGGCTCTTGTCAATAGGTGTGCAGGGGTCGCTGGCCTGCCCTGGTCTCCCCAAATGATACTTTACTGTGCAAAGACAGCCAGGAGGTGGATTGCCACATCATGTGGCCGGCTCTCTGATTTTGTTTTGTTTTTGGCAGGATTCTCTTGATTGTTTTCAGTGGTGCCTGTTACCAGGGCGCAATACCACCAGTGGCTTAGGAGGCTCCTTTTTTCTCCAGGCCCTCTCCCGAAGGTATTGCTTCCAGACGTATTGACACTGGCAATCCTAACGGCTGCCAGGTGAAACCGCGAAGGCGTTTCAATTTCCATTTCTCCCATTCGCATGGGCGTGGAGCATATTTCCTGGGCCTTTCTTAGAAACCAACACAAAGGGAAACAAAACACGCATGGTGAATTCAACTTACCTCTTGAAACCGCCTGTTGCCAATCAATCCTGTTTCGGGCTCTTTTCCAGTGCCTATCCCCAGGACATTTTTGCAGCGGGGGTGTCAGTTACAACCCCGCTGGCCTTTTGAACAGGAAGGGCCGCTGAGCTCCCTTTGGAACGTTGTAGTTACAGGAGGCGGCCACAAGGCGGCAGCATTTTCCCACAGCTGGTCGGATTCCCCAGGAACGCAGACCTTGCGCACACGCGTGTTCTTGGAATATGAATTAGAGAGGAAGGTGTCCGGACAGACACCTAAGGGCTTGTGTCTCACTCCTTCTCCCACTTACCCTTCCCACTCTCGATTCATCACACCCCCTGCAAACCCCTCCTGAAGAGTGTGTTGTCGGAGGCAAGTGGGGTGACTCTAAGGAAGGAGGTGAATGGCGGGAACCCCACCAGCAGGAGACCTGGACACCAGGTGATGTTTGAACACTGTTGTGCATGTCGGACCACCATCCTCTGGCTGCAGTGGGCTTGGCTTAGCTGCAGGAGGGCACACCTACATCTACAGAGACTGCTGCCAACCAGAAGGGACCAGGCACCACAGGTCCAAAGGGGTTAATTCGCTGGTGTGACCCACTCCCGCGCCGACCTGCCTCACTGTGACCACACTCCAACTTTGGTGCCCAAGCCTGCTCACGCTCCAGGGAATTGACACCTGCGCATCTCTCTGAGGCCTGAGAGGAACATACTGGATCTCGATCATTTTGCTTTTTATAGAGATTCTAATTTCTGTCCATGTCTAGTGAATTCACAATGCTGTTGACTTTCGCTGTGCAGCACCTTGATTCAGTTCTCCGTGTATGTATATATATACACAACCATTCTCTTTCACATTCTCTTCCCACGTAGCTTAGTCCAGGGTGGTGCCGACCGCTCCCTGTGCTTTCTAAAAGGTGGTTGTGGATCGTCTGCTTAATACATATTAGAATGCATGTGTTAATCCCACCCTCCTCATTCAACCCACCTCCGCATGCCTTTGCCCTCTCGAAACCCTGTACTTGCGTTCTAAATCTGTGACTCTGTTTGTGCTTTCTACTTTCCTGGTATCGACTTTGAGATGCCACCTATACGTGCTATCGTTGGAATTTTCTCTTTCTCTGTTGGACGTCCCATGCTGAGTACAGGGTACTCCGGATCTATCAAAGATGCTGGAAATGGCAGGATTTTATTCTGTTTCATGGCTGAGCAGTATTCCATGCTCTATGTGTACCATCTCTTCACTTTCCATTCACCTGGGGATGGACATTGTGTTTTTACTTTCAAGACTTGGCTGTTGTCAATAGGTGGCTAGTGACAGCTGGGGCACCTGTGTCTCTCTAAAGTACACATGGTTCTGCAAACGCTTCCAAAACACTGCAGAGGAAAGAACACTCCCAAACTCATTGTACGAAGCCATCCCCCTGATCCCCAAACCAGACAAAGATACTACAAGAAAAGAAAACTGGAGAGCAATATCACCGATGAACTTAGATGCAAAAATCCTCAACAAGATACAAGCCAACAGACTCCAACATGACATTAAAAGGATCACACACCATGACACTGTGTTTTTACTTTCAAGTCTTGGCTCTTGTCAATAGGTGTGCAGGGATCGCTGGCCTGCCCTGGTCTCCCCAAATGATACTTTACTGTGCAAAGACAGCCAGGAGGTGGATTGCCACATCATGTGGCCGGCTCTCTGGTTTTGTTTTGTTTTTGGCAGGAATCTCTTGATTGTTTTCAGTGGTGCCTGTTACCAGGGCGCAATACCACCAGTGGCTTAGGAGGCTTCCCTTTTCTCCAGGCCCTCTCCCGAAGGTATTGCTTCCAGACGTATTGACACTGGCAATCCTAACGGCTGCCAGGTGAAACCGCGAAGGCGTTTCAATTTCCATTTCTCCCATTCGCATGGGCGTGGAGCATATTTCCTGGGCCTTTCTTAGAAACCAACACAAAGGGAAACAAAACACGCATGGTGAATTCAACTTACCTCTTGAAACCGCCTGTTGCCAATCAATCCTGTTTCGGGCTCTTTTCCAGTGCCTATCCCCAGGACATTTTTGCAGCGGGGGTGTCAGTTACAACCCCGCTGGCCTTTTGAACAGGAAGGGCCGCTGAGCTCCCTTTGGAACGTTGTAGTTACAGGAGGCGGCCACAAGGCGGCAGCATTTTCCCACAGCTGGTCGGATTCCCCAGGAACGCAGACCTTGCGCACACGCGTGTTCTTGGAATATGAATTAGAGAGGAACGTGTCCGGACAGACACCTAAGGGCTTGTGTCTCACTCCTTCTCCCACTTACCCTTCCCACTCTCGATTCATCACACCCCCTGCAAACCCCTCCTGAAGAGTGTGTTGTCAGAGGCAAGTGGGGTGACTCTAAGGAAGGAGTTGAATGGTGGGAACCCCACCAGCAGGAGACCTGGACACCAGGTGATGTTTGAACACTGTTGTGCATGTCGGACCACCATCCTCTGGCTGCAGTGGGCTTGGCTTAGCTGCAGGAGGGCACACCTACATCTACAGAGACTGCTGCCAACCAGAAGGGACCAGGCACCACAGGTCCAAAGGGGTTAATTCGCTGGTGCGACCCACTCCCGCGCCGACCTGCCTCACTGTGACCACACTCCAACTTTGGTGCCCAAGCCTGCTCACGCTCCAGGGAAGTGACACCCGCGCATCTCTCTGAGGCCTGAGAGGAACATACTGGATCTCGATCATTTTGCTTTTTATAGAGATTCTAATTTCTGTCCATGTCTAGTGAATTTACAATGCTGTTGACTTTCGCTGTGCAGCACCTTGATTCAGTTCTCCGTGTATGTATATATATACACATCCATTCTCTTTCGCATTCTCTTCCCACGTAGCTTAGTCCAGGGTGGTGCCGACCGCTCCCTGTGCTTTGTAGAAGGTGGTTGTGGATCGTCTGCTTAATACATATTAGAATGCATGTGTTAATCCCACCCTCCTCATTCAACCCACCTCCGCATGCCTTTGCCCTCTCGAAACCCTGTACTTGCGTTCTAAATCTGTGACTCTGTTTGTGCTTTCTACTTTCCTGGTATCGACTTTGAGATGCCACCTATACGTGCTATCGTTGGAATTTTCTCTTTCTCTTTTGGACATCCCATGCTGAGTACAGGGAACTCCGGATCTATCGAAGATGCTGGAAATGGCAGGATTTTATTCTGTTTTATGGCTGAGCAGTATTCCATGCTCTATGTGTACCAACTCTTCACTTTCCATTCATCTGGGGATGGACATTGTGTTTTTACTTTCAAGACTTGGCTGTTGTCAATAGGTGGCTAGTGACAGCTGGGGCACCCGTGTCTCTCTAAAGTACACATGGTTCTGCAAACGCTTCCAAAACACTGCAGAGGAAAGAACACTCCCAAACTCATTGTACGAAGCCATCCACCTGATCCCCAAACCAGACAAAGATACTACAAGAAAAGAAAACTGGAGAGCAATATCACCGATGAACTTAGATGCAAAAATCCTCAACAAGATACTAGCCAACAGACTCCAACATGACATTAAAAGGATCACACACCATGACACTGTGTTTTTACTTTCAAGCCTTGGCTCTTGTCAATAGGTGTGCAGGGGTCGCTGGCCTGCCCGGGTCTCCCCAAATGATACTTTACTGTGCAAAGACAGCCAGGAGGTGGATTGCCACATCATGTGGCCGGCTCTCTGGTTTTGTTTTGTTTTTGGCAGGAATCTCTTGATTGTTTTCAGTGGTGCCTGTTACCAGGGCGCAATACCACCAGTGGCTTAGGAGGCTTCCCTTTTCTCCAGGCCCTCTCCCGAAGGTATTGCTTCCAGACGTATTGACACTGGCAATCCTAACGGCTGCCAGGTGAAACTGCGAAGGCGTTTCAATTTCCATTTCTCCCATTCGCATGGGCGTGGAGCATATTTCCTGGGCCTTTCTTAGAAAACAACACAAAGGGATACAAAACAGGCATGGTGAAATCAACTTACCTCTTGAAACCGCCTGTTGCCAATCAATCCTGTTTCGGGCTCTTTTCCAGTGCCTATCCCCAGGACATTTCTGCAGCGGGGGTGTCAATTACAACCCCGCTGGCCTTTTGAACAGGAAGGGCCGCTGAGCTCCCTTTGGAACGTTGTAGTTACAGGAGGCAGCCACAAGGCGGCAGCATTTTCCCACAGCTGGTCGGATTCCCCAGGAACGCAGACCTTGCGCACATGCGTGTTCTTCGAATATGAATTAGAGAGGAACGTGTCCGGACAGACACCTAAGGGCTTGTGTCTCACTCCTTCTCCCACTTACCCTTCCCACTCTCGATTCATCACACCCCCTGCAAACCCCTCCTGAAGAGTGTGTTGTCGGCGGCAAGTGGGGTGACTCTAAGGAAGGAGGTGAATGGCGGGAACCCCACCAGCAGGAGACCTGGACACCAGGTGATGTTTGAACACTGTTGTGCATGTCGGACCACCATCCTCTGGCTGCAGTGGGCTTGGCTTAGCTGCAGGAGGGCACACCTACATCTACAGAGACTGCTGCCAACCAGAAGGGACCAGGCACCACAGGTCCAAAGGGGTTAATTCGCTGGTGCGACCCACTCCCGCGCCGACCTGCCTCACTGTGACCACACTCCAACTTTGGTGCCCAAGCCTGCTCACGCTCCAGGGAAGTGACACCCGCGCATCTCTCTGAGGCCTGAGAGGAACATACTGGATCTCGATCATTTTGCTTTTTATAGAGATTCTAATTTCTGTCCATGTCTAGTGAATTTACAATGCTGTTGACTTTCGCTGTGCAGCACCTTGATTCAGTTCTCCGTGTATGTATATATATACACATCCATTCTCTTTCGCATTCTCTTCCCACGTAGCTTAGTCCAGGGTGGTGGCGACCGCTCCATGTGCTTTGTAGAAGGTGGTTGTGGATCGTCTGCTTAATACATATTAGAATGCATGTGTTAATCCCACCCTCCTCATTCAACCCACCTCCGCATGCCTTTGCCCTCTCGAAACCCTGTACTTGCGTTCTAAATCTGTGACTCTGTTTGTGCTTTCTACTTTCCTGGTATCGACTTTGAGATGCCACCTATACGTGCTATCGTTGGAATTTTCTCTTTCTCTGTTGGACGTCCCATGCTGAATACAGGGATCTCCGGATCTATCGAAGATGCTGGAAATGGCAGGATATTATTCTGTTTCATGGCTGAGCAGTATTCCATGCTCTATGTGTACCATCTCTTCACTTTCCATTCATCTGGGGATGGACATTGTGTTTTTACTTTCAAGACTTGGCTGTTGTCAATAGGTGGCTAGTGACACCTGGGGCACCCGTGTCTCTCTAAAGTACACATGGCTCTGCAAATGCTTCCAAAACACTGCAGAGGAAAGAACACTCCCAAACTCATTGTACGAAGCCATCCACCTGATCCCCAAACCAGACAAAGATACTACAAGAAAAGAAAACTGGAGAGCAATATCACCGATGAACTTAGATGCAAAAATCCTCAACAAGATACTAGCCAACAGACTCCAACATGACATTAAAAGGATCACACACCATGACACTGTGTTTTTACTTTCAAGTCTTGGCTCTTGTCAATAGGTGTGCAGGGGTCGCTGGCCTGCCCGGGTCTCCCCAAATGATACTTTACTGTGCAAAGACAGCCAGGAGGTGGATTGCCACATCATGTGGCCGGCTCTCTGATTTTGTTTTGTTTTTGGCAGGAATCTCTTGATTGTTTTCAGTGGTGCCTGTTACCAGGGCGCAATACCACCAGTGGCTTAGGAGGCTCCTTTTTTCTCCAGGCCCTCTCCCGAAGGTATTGCTTCCAGACGTATTGACACTGGCAATCCTAACGGCTGCCAGGTGAAACCGCGAAGGCGTTTCAATTTCCATTTCTCCCATTCGCATGGGCGTGGAGCATATTTCCTGGGCCTTTCTTAGAAACCAACACAAAGGGAAACAAAACACGCATGGTGAATTCAACTTACCTCTTGAAACCGCCTGTTGCCAATCAATCCTGTTTCGGGCTCTTTTCCAGTGCCTATCCCCAGCACATTTTTGCAGCGGGGGTGTCAATTACAACCCCGCTGGCCTTTTGAACAGGAAGGGCCGCTGAGCTCCCTTTGGAATGTTGTAGTTACAGGAGGCGGCCACAAGGCGGCAGCATTTTCCCACAGCTGGTCGGATTCCACAGGAACGCAGACCTTGCGCACACGCGTGTTCTTGGAATATGAATTAGAGAGGAACGTGTCCGGACAGACACCTAAGGGCTTGTGTCTCACTCCTTCTCCCACTTACCATTCCCACTCTGGATTCATCACACCCCCTGCAAACCCCTCCTGAAGAGTGTGTTGTCGGAGGCAAGTGGGGTGACTCTAAGGAAGGAGGTGAATGGCGGGAACCCCACCAGCAGGAGACCTGGACACCAGGTGATGTTTGAACACTGTTGTGCATGTCGGACCACCATCCTCTGGCTGCAGTGGGCTTGGCTTAGCTGCAGGAGGGCACACCTACATCTACAGAGACTGCTGCCAACCAGAAGGGACCAGGCACCACAGGTCCAAAGGGGTTAATTCGCTGGTGTGACCCACTCCCGCGCCGACCTGCCTCACTGTGACCACACTCCAACTTTGGTGCCCAAGCCTGCTCATGCTCCAGGGAAGTGACACCCGCGCATCTCTCTCAGGCCTGAGAGGAACATACTGGATCTCGATCATTTTGCTTTTTATAGAGATTCTAATTTCTGTCCATGTCTAGTGAATTTACAATGCTGTTGACTTTCGCTGTGCAGCACCTTGATTCAGTTCTCCGTGTATGTATATATATACACATCCATTCTCTTTCGCATTCTCTTCCCACGTAGTTTAGTCCAGGGTGGTGCCAACCGCTCCCTGTGCTTTGTAGAAGGTGGTTGTGGATCGTCTGCTTAATACATATTAGAATGCATGTGTTAATCCCACCCTCCTCATTCAACCCACCTCCGCATGCCTTTGCCCTCTCGAAACCCTGTACTTGCGTTCTAAATCTGTGACTCTGTGCTTTCTACTTTCCTGGTATCAACTTTGAGATGCCACCTATACGTGCTATCGTTGGAATTTTCTCTTTCTCTGTTGGACGTCCCATGCTGAGTACAGGGAACTCCGGATCTATCGAAGATGCTGGAAATGGCAGGATTTTATTCTGTTTCATGGCTGAGCAGTATTCCATGCTCTATGTGTACCATCTCTTCACTTTCCATTCATCTGGGGATGGACATTGTGTTTTTACTTTCAAGGCTTGGCTGTTGTCAATAGGTGGCTAGTGACAGCTGGGGCACCCGTGTCTCTCTAAAGTACACATGGTTCTGCAAACGCTTCCAAAACACTGCAGAGGAAAGAACACTCCCAAACTCATTGTACGAAGCCATCCACCTGATCCCCAAACCAGACAAAGATACTACAAGAAAAGAAAACTGGAGAGCAATATCACCGATGAACTTAGATGCAAAAATCCTCAACAAGATACAAGCCAACAGACTCCAACATGACATTAAAAGGATCACACACCATGACACTGTGTTTTTACTTTCAAGCCTTGGCTCTTGTCAATAGGTGTGCAGGGGTCGCTGGCCTGCCCGGGTCTCCCCAAATGATACTTT
Organism: Hippopotamus amphibius kiboko; assembly: GCF_030028045.1. Lineage (NCBI taxonomy): Eukaryota > Metazoa > Chordata > Mammalia > Artiodactyla > Hippopotamidae > Hippopotamus > Hippopotamus amphibius. Next base: position 96,863,727 of record NC_080191.1, on the reverse strand, counting down.
ACTGTGCAAAGACAGCCAGGAGGTGGATTGCCACATCATGTGGCCGGCTCTCTGGTTTTGTTTTGTTTTTGGCAGGAATCTCTTGATTGTTTTCAGTGGTGCCTGTTACCAGGGCGCAATACCACCAGTGGCTTAGGAGGCTTCCCTTTTCTCCAGGCCCTCTCCCGAAGGTATTGCTTCCAGACGTATTGACACTGGCAATCCTAACGGCTGCCAGGTGAAACTGCGAAGGCGTTTCAATTTCCATTTCTCCCATTCGCATGGGCGTGGAGCATATTTCCTGGGCCTTTCTGAGAAAACAACACAAAGGGAAACAAAACAGGCATGGTGAAATCAACTTACCTCTTGAAACCGCCTGTTGCCAATCAATCCTGTTTCGGGCTCTTTTCCAGTGCCTATCCCCAGGACATTTCTGCAGCGGGGGTGTCAATTACAACCCCGCTGGCCTTTTGAACAGGAAGGGCCGCTGAGCTCCCTTTGGAACGTTGTAGTTACAGGAGGCAGCCACAAGGTGGCAGCATTTTCCCACAGCTGGTCAGATTCCCCAGGAACGCAGACCTTGCGCACATGCGTGTTCTTCGAATATGAATTAGAGAGGAACGTGTCCGGACAGACACCTAAGGGCTTGTGTCTCACTCCTTCTCCCACTTACCCTTCCCACTCTCGATTCATCACACCCCCTGCAAACCCCTCCTGAAGAGTGTGTTGTCGGAGGCAAGTGGGGTGACTCTAAGGAAGGAGGTGAATGGCGGGAACCCCACCAGCAGGAGACCTGGACACCAGGTGATGTTTGAACACTGTTGTGCATGTCGGACCACCATCCTCTGGCTGCAGTGGGCTTGGCTTAGCTGCAGGAGGGCACACCTACATCTACAGAGACTGCTGCCAACCAGAAGGGACCAGGCACCACAGGTCCAAAGGGGTTAATTCGCTGGTGCGACCCACTCCCGCGCCGACCTGCCTCACTGTGACCACACTCCAACTTTGGTGCCCAAGCCTGCTCACGCTCCAGGGAAGTGACACCCGCGCATCTCTCTGAGGCCTGAGAGGAACATACTGGATCTCGATCATTTTGCTTTTTATAGAGATTCTAATTTCTGTCCATGTCTAGTGAATTTACAATGCTGTTGACTTTCGCTGTGCAGCACCTTGATTCAGTTCTCCGTGTATGTATATATATACACATCCATTCTCTTTCGCATTCTCTTCCCACGTAGCTTAGTCCAGGGTGGTGCCGACCGCTCCCTGTGCTTTGTAGAAGGTGGTTGTGGATCGTCTGCTTAATACATATTAGAATGCATGTGTTAATCCCACCCTCCTCATTCAACCCACCTCCGCATGCCTTTGCCCTCTCGAAACCCTGTACTTGCGTTCTAAATCTGTGACTCTGTTTGTGCTTTCTACTTTCCTGGTATCGACTTTGAGATGCCACCTATACGTGCTATCGTTGGAATTTTCTCTTTCTCTGTTGGACGTCCCATGCTGAATACAGGGATTTCCGGATCTATCGAAGATGCTGGAAATGGCAGGATATTATTCTGTTTCATGGCTGAGCAGTATTCCATGCTCTATGTGTACCATCTCTTCACTTTCCATTCATCTGGGGATGGACATTGTGTTTTTACTTTCAAGACTTGGCTGTTGTCAATAGGTGGCTAGTGACACCTGGGGCACCCGTGTCTCTCTAAAGTACACATGGCTCTGCAAATGCTTCCAAAACACTGCAGAGGAAAGAACACTCCCAAACTCATTGTACGAAGCCATCCACCTGATCCCCAAACCAGACAAAGATACTACAAGAAAAGAAAACTGGAGAGCAATATCACCGATGAACTTAGATGCAAAAATCCTCAACAAGATACTAGCCAACAGACTCCAACATGACATTAAAAGGATCACACACCATGACACTGTGTTTTTACTTTCAAGTCTTGGCTCTTGTCAATAGGTGTGCAGGGGTCGCTGGCCTGCCCTGGTCTCCCCAAATGATACTTTACTGTGCAAAGACAGCCAGGAGGTGGATTGCCACATCATGTGGCCGGCTCTCTGATTTTGTTTTGTTTTTGGCAGGAATCTCTTGATTGTTTTCAGTGGTGCCTGTTACCAGGGCGCAATACCACCAGTGGCTTAGGAGGCTCCTTTTTTCTCCAGGCCCTCTCCCGAAGGTATTGCTTCCAGACGTATTGACACTGGCAATCCTAACGGCTGCCAGGTGAAACCGCGAAGGCGTTTCAATTTCCATTTCTCCCATTCGCATGGGCGTGGAGCATATTTCCTGGGCCTTTCTTAGAAACCAACACAAAGGGAAACAAAACACGCATGGTGAATTCAACTTACCTCTTGAAACCGCCTGTTGCCAATCAATCCTGTTTCGGGCTCTTTTCCAGTGCCTATCCCCAGGACATTTTTGCAGCGGGGGTGTCAATTACAACCCCGCTGGCCTTTTGAACAGGAAGGGCCGCTGAGCTCCCTTTGGAATGTTGTAGTTACAGGAGGCGGCCACAAGGCGGCAGCATTTTCCCACAGCTGGTCGGATTCCGCAGGAACGCAGACCTTGCGCACACGCGTGTTCTTGGAATATGAATTAGAGAGGAACGTGTCCGGACAGACACCTAAGGGCTTGTGTCTCACTCCTTCTCCCACTTACCATTCCCACTCTGGATTCATCACACCCCCTGCAAACCCCTCCTGAAGAGTGTGTTGTCGGAGGCAAGTGGGGTGACTCTAAGGAAGGAGGTGAATGGCGGGAACCCCACCAGCAGGAGACCTGGACACCAGGTGATGTTTGAACACTGTTGTGCATGTCGGACCACCATCCTCTGGCTGCAGTGGGCTTGGCTTAGCTGCAGGAGGGCACACCTACATCTACAGAGACTGCTGCCAACCAGAAGGGACCAGGCACCACAGGTCCAAAGGGGTTAATTCGCTGGTGTGACCCACTCCCGCGCCGACCTGCCTCACTGTGACCACACTCCAACTTTGGTGCCCAAGCCTGCTCATGCTCCAGGGAAGTGACACCCGCGCATCTCTCTCAGGCCTGAGAGGAACATACTGGATCTCGATCATTTTGCTTTTTATAGAGATTCTAATTTCTGTCCATGTCTAGTGAATTTACAATGCTGTTGACTTTCGCTGTGCAGCACCTTGATTCAGTTCTCCGTGTATGTATATATATACACATCCATTCTCTTTCGCATTCTCTTCCCACGTAGTTTAGTCCAGGGTGGTGCCAACCGCTCCCTGTGCTTTGTAGAAGGTGGTTGTGGATCGTCTGCTTAATACATATTAGAATGCATGTGTTAATCCCACCCTCCTCATTCAACCCACCTCCGCATGCCTTTGCCCTCTCGAAACCCTGTACTTGCGTTCTAAATCTGTGACTCTGTGCTTTCTACTTTCCTGGTATCAACTTTGAGATGCCACCTATACGTGCTATCGTTGGAATTTTCTCTTTCTCTGTTGGACGTCCCATGCTGAGTACAGGGAACTCCGGATCTATCGAAGATGCTGGAAATGGCAGGATTTTATTCTGTTTCATGGCTGAGCAGTATTCCATGCTCTATGTGTACCATCTCTTCACTTTCCATTCATCTGGGGATGGACATTGTGTTTTTACTTTCAAGGCTTGGCTGTTGTCAATAGTTGGCTAGTGACAGCTGGGGCACCCGTGTCTCTCTAAAGTACACATGGTTCTGCAAACGCTTCCAAAACACTGCAGAGGAAAGAACACTCCCAAACTCATTGTACGAAGCCATCCACCTGATCCCCAAACCAGACAAAGATACTACAAGAAAAGAAAACTGGAGAGCAATATCACCGATGAACTTAGATGCAAAAATCCTCAACAAGATACAAGCCAACAGACTCCAACATGACATTAAAAGGATCACACACCATGACACTGTGTTTTTACTTTCAAGCCTTGGCTCTTGTCAATAGGTGTGCAGGGGTCGCTGGCCTGCCCGGGTCTCCCCAAATGATACTTTACTGTGCAAAGACAGCCAGGAGGTGGATTGCCACATCATGTGGCCGGCTCTCTGGTTTTGTTTTGTTTTTGGCAGGAATCTCTTGATTGTTTTCAGTGGTGCCTGTTACCAGGGCGCAATACCACCAGTGGCTTAGGAGGCTTCCCTTTTCTCCAGGCCCTCTCCCGAAGGTATTGCTTCCAGACGTATTGACACTGGCAATCCTAACGGCTGCCAGGTGAAACCGCGAAGGCGTTTCAATTTCCATTTCTCCCATTCGCATGGGTGTGGAGCATATTTCCTGGGCCTTTCTTAGAAAACAACACAAAGGGAAACAAAACACGCATGGTGAATTCAACTTACCTCTTGAAACCGCCTGTTGCCAATCAATCCTGTTTCGGGCTCTTTTCCAGTGCCTATCCCCAGGACATTTTTGCAGCGGGGGTGTCAATTACAACCCCGCTGGCCTTTTGAACAGGAAGGGCCGCTGAGCTCCCTTTGGAACGTTGTAGTTACAGGAGGCAGTCACAAGGCGGCAGCATTTTCCCACAGCTGGTCGGATTCCCCAGGAACGCAGACCTTGCGCACACGCGTGTTCTTGGAATATGAATTAGAGAGGAACGTGTCCGGACAGACACCTAAGGGCTTGTGTCTCACTCCTTCTCCCACTTACCCTTCCCACTCTCGATTCATCACACCCCCTGCAAACCCCTCCTGAAGAGTGTGTTGTCGGAGGCAAGTGGGGTGACTCTAAGGAAGGAGGTGAATGGCGGGAACCCCACCAGCAGGAGACCTGGACACCAGGTGATGTTTGAACAAAGTTGTGCATGTCGGACCACCATCCTCTGGCTGCAGTGGGCTTGGCTTAGCTGCAGGAGGGCACACCTACATCTACAGAGACTGCTGCCAACCAGAAGGGACCAGGCACCACAGGTCCAAAGGGGTTAATTCGCTGGTGCGACCCACTCCCGCGCCGACCTGCCTCACTGTGACCACACTCCAACTTTGGTGCCCAAGCCTGCTCACGCTCCAGGGAAGTGACACCCGCGCATCTCTCTGAGGCCTGAGAGGAACATACTGGATCTCGATCATTTTGCTTTTTATAGAGATTCTAATTTCTGTCCATGTCTAGTGAATTTACAATGCTGTTGACTTTCGCTGTGCAGCACCTTGATTCAGTTCTCCGTGTATGTATATATATACACATCCATTCTCTTTCGCATTCTCTTCCCACGTAGCTTAGTCCAGGGTGGTGGCGACCGCTCCCTGTGCTTTGTAGAAGGTGGTTGTGGATCGTCTGCTTAATACATATTAGAATGCATGTGTTAATCCCACCCTCCTCATTCAACCCACCTCCGCATGCCTTTGCCCTCTCGAAACCCTGTACTTGCGTTCTAAATCTGTGACTCTGTTTGTGCTTTCTACTTTCCTGGTATCGACTTTGAGATGCCACCTATACGTGCTATCGTTGGAATTTTCTCTTTCTCTGTTGGACGTCCCATGCTGAGTACAGGGTACTCCGGATCTATCGAAGATGCTGGAAATGGCAGGATTTTATTCTGTTTCATGGCTGAGCAGTATTCCATGCTCTATGTGTACCATCTCTTCACTTTCCATTCATCTGGGGATGGACATTGTGTTTTTACTTTCAAGACTTGGCTGTTGTCAATAGGTGGCTAGTGACAGCTGGGGCACCCGTGTCTCTCTAAAGTACACATGGTTCTGCAAACGCTTCCAAAACACTGCAGAGGAAAGAACACTCCCAAACTCATTGTACGAAGCCATCCACCTGATCCCCAAACCAGACAAAGATACTACAAGAAAAGAAAACTGGAGAGCAATATCACCGATGAACTTAGATGCAAAAATCCTCAACAAGATACTAGCCAACAGACTCCAACATGACATTAAAAGGATCACACACCATGACACTGTGTTTTTACTTTCAAGCCTTGGCTCTTGTCAATAGGTGTGCAGGGGTCGCTGGCCTGCCCGGGTCTCCCCAAATGATACTTTACTGTGCAAAGACAGCCAGGAGGTGGATTGCCACATCATGTGGCCGGCTCTCTGGTTTTGTTTTGTTTTTGGCAGGAATCTCTTGATTGTTTTCAGTGGTGCCTGTTACCAGGGCGCAATACCACCAGTGGCTTAGGAGGCTTCCCTTTTCTCCAGGCCCTCTCCCGAAGGTATTGCTTCCAGACGTATTGACACTGGCAATCCTAACGGCTGCCAGGTGAAACCGCGAAGGCGTTTCAATTTCCATTTCTCCCATTCGCATGGGCGTGGAGCATATTTCCTGGGCCTTTCTTAGAAACCAACACAAAGGAAAACAAAACACGCATGGTGAATTCAACTTACGTCTTGAAACCGCCTGTTGCCAATCAATCCTGTTTCGGGCTCTTTTCCAGTGCCTATCCCCAGGACATTTTTGCAGCGGGGGTGTCAATTACAACCCCGCTGGCCTTTTGAACAGGAAGGGCCGCTGAGCTCCCTTTGGAACGTTGTAGTTACAGGAGGCGGCCACAAGGCGGCAGCATTTTCCCACAGCTGGTCGGATTCCCCAGGAACGCAGACCTTGCGCACACGCGTGTTCTTGGAATATGAATTAGAGAGGAACGTGTCCGGACAGACACCTAAGGGCTTGTGTCTCACTCCTTCTCCCACTTACCCTTCCCACTCTCGATTCATCACACCCCCTGCAAACCCCTCCTGAAGAGTGTGTTGTCGGAGGCAAGTGGGGTGACTCTAAGGAAGGAGGTGAATGGCGGGAAACCCACCAGCAGGAGACCTGGACACCAGGTGATGTTTGAACACTGTTGTGCATGTCGGACCACCATCCTCTGGCTGCAGTGGGCTTGGCTTAGCTGCAGGAGGGCACACCTACATCTAGAGAGACTGCTGCCAACCAGAGGGGACCAGGCACCACATGTCCAAAGGGGTTAATTCTCTGGTGCGCCCCCCGCCCCGCGCCGACCTGCCTCACTGTGACCACACTCCAACTTTGGTGCCCAAGCCTGCTCACGCTCCAGGGAAGTGACACCCGCGCATCTCTCTGAGGCCTGAGAGGAACATACTGGATCTCGATCATTTTGCTTTTTATAGAGATTCTAATTTCTGTCCATGTCTAGTGAATTTACAATGCTGTTGACTTTCGCTGTGCAGTACCTTGATTCAGTTCTCCGTGTATGTATATATATACACAACCATTCTCTTTCGCATTCTCTTCCCACGTAGCTTAGTCCAGGGTGGTGCCGACCGCTCCCTGTGCTTTGTAAAAGGTGGTTGTGGATCGTCTGCTTAATACATATTAGAATGCATGTGTTAATCCCACCCTCCTCATTCAACCCACCTCCGCATGCCTTTGCCCTCTCGAAACCCTGTACTTGCGTTCTAAATCTGTGACTCTGTTTGTGCTTTCTACTTTCCTGGTATCGACTTTGAGATGCCACCTATACGTGCTATCGTTGGAATTTTCTCTTTCTCTGTTGGACGTCCCATGCTGAGTACAGGGTACTCCGGATCTATCAAAGATGCTGGAAATGGCAGGATTTTATTCTGTTTCATGGCTGAGCAGTATTCCAGGCTCTATGTGTACCATCTCTTCACTTTCCATTCATCTGGGGATGGACATTGTGTTTTTACTTTCAAGACTTGGCTGTTGTCAATAGGTGGCTAGTGACAGCTGGGGCACCCGTGTCTCTCTAAAGTACACATGGTTCTGCAAACGCTTCCAAAACACTGCAGAGGAAAGAACACTCCCAAACTCATTGTACGAAGCCATCCACCTGATCCCCAAACCAGACAAAGATACTACAAGAAAAGAAAACTGGAGAGCAATATCACCGATGAACTTAGATGCAAAAATCCTCAACAAGATACTAGCCAACAGACTCCAACATGACATTAAAAGGATCACACACCATGACACTGTGTTTTTACTTTCAAGCCTTGGCTCTTGTCAATAGGTGTGCAGGGGTCGCTGGCCTGCCCGGGTCTCCCCAAATGATACTTTACTGTGCAAAGACAGCCAGGAGGTGGATTGCCACATCATGTGGCCGGCTCTCTGGTTTTGTTTTTCTTTGGCAGGAATCTCTTGATTGTTTTCAGTGGTGCCTGTTACCAGGGCGCAATACCACCAGTGGCTTAGGAGGCTTCCCTTTTCTCCAGGCCCTCTCCCGAAGGTATTGCTTCCAGACGTATTGATACTGGCAATCCTAACGGCTGCCAGGTGAAACCGCGAAGGCGTTTCAATTTCCATTTCTCCCATTCGCATGGGCGTGGAGCATATTTCCTGGGCCTTTCTTAGAAACCAACACAAAGGGAAACAAAACACGCATGGTGAATTCAACTTACCTCTTGAAACCGCCTGTTGCCAATCAATCCTGTTTCGGGCTCTTTTCCAGTGCCTATCCCCAGGACATTTTTGCAGCGGGGGTGTCAATTACAACCCCGCTGGCCTTTTGAACAGGAAGGGCCGCTGAGCTCCCTTTGGAACGTTGTAGTTACAGGAGGCGGCCACAAGGCGGCAGCATTTTCCCACAGCTGGTCGGATTCCCCAGGAACGCAGACCTTGCGCACACGCGTGTTCTTGGAATATGAATTAGAGAGGAACGTGTCCGGACAGACACCTAAGGGCTTGTGTCTCACTCCTTCTCCCACTTACCCTTCCCACTCTCGATTCATCACACCCCCTGCAAACCCCTCCTGAAGAGTGTGTTGTCGGAGGCAAGTGGGGTGACTCTAAGGAAGGAGGTGAATGGCGGGAACCCCACCAGCAGGAGACCTGGACACCAGGTGATGTTTGAACAAAGTTGTGCATGTCGGACCACCATCCTCTGGCTGCAGTGGGCTTGGCTTAGCTGCAGGAGGGCACACCTACATCTACAGAGACTGCTGCCAACCAGAAGGGACCAGGCACCACAGGTCCAAAGGGGTTAATTCGCTGGTGCGACCCACTCCCGCGCCGACCTGCCTCACTGTGACCACACTCCAACTTTGGTGCCCAAGCCTGCTCACGCTCCAGGGAAGTGACACCCGCGCATCTCTCTGAGGCCTGAGAGGAACATACTGGATCTCGATCATTTTGCTTTTTATAGAGATTCTAATTGCTGTCCATGTCTAGTGAATTTACAATGCTGTTCACTTTCACTGTGCAGCACCTTGATTCAGTTCTCCGTGTATTTATATATATACACATCCATTCTCTTTCGCAATCTCTTCCCACGTAGCTTAGTCCAGGGTGGTGCCGACCGCTCCCTGTGCTTTGTAGAAGGTGGTTGTGGATCGTCTGCTTAATACATATTAGAATGCATGTGTTAATCCCACCCTCCTCATTCAACCCACCTCCGCATGCCTTTGCCCTCTCGAAACCCTGTACTTGCGTTCTAAATCTGTGACTCTGTTTGTGCTTTCTACTTTCCTGGTATCGACTTTGAGATGCCACCTATACGTGCTATCGTTGGAATTTTCTCTTTCTCTGTTGGACATCCCATGCTGAGTACAGGGAACTCCGGATCTATCGAAGATGCTGGAAATGGCAGGATATTATTCTGTTTCATGGCTGAGCAGTATTCCATGCTCTATGTGTACCAACTCTTCACTTTCCATTCATCTGGGGATGGACATTGTGTTTTTACTTTCAAGACTTGGCTGTTGTCAATAGGTGGCTAGTGACAGCTGGGGCACCCGTGTCTCTCTAAAGTACACATGGTTCTGCAAACGCTTCCAAAACACTGCAGAGGAAAGAACACTCCCAAACTCATTGTACGAAGCCATCCACCTGATCCCCAAACCAGACAAAGATACTACAAGAAAAGAAAACTGGAGAGCAATATCACCGATGAACTTAGATGCAAAAATCCTCAACAAGATACTAGCCAACAGACTCCAACATGACATTAAAAGGATCACACACCATGACACTGTGTTTTTACTTTCAAGCCTTGGCTCTTGTCAATAGGTGTGCAGGGGTCGCTGGCCTGCCCGGGTCTCCCCAAATGATACTTTACTGTGCAAAGACAGCCAGGAGGTGGATTGCCACATCATGTGGCCGGCTCTCTGGTTTTGTTTTTCTTTGGCAGGAATCTCTTGATTGTTTTCAGTGGTGCCTGTTACCAGGGCGCAATACCACCAGTGGCTTAGGAGGCTTCCCTTTTCTCCAGGCCCTCTCCCGAAGGTATTGCTTCCAGACGCATTGATACTGGCAATCCTAACGGCTGCCAGGTGAAACCGCGAAGGCGTTTCAATTTCCATTTCTCCCATTCGCATGGGCGTGGAGCATATTTCCTGGGCCTTTCTTAGAAACCAACACAAAGGGAAACAAAACACGCATGGTGAATTCAACTTACCTCTTGAAACCGCCTGTTGCCAATCAATCCTGTTTCGGGCTCTTTTCCAGTGCCTATCCCCAGGACATTTTTGCAGTGGGGGTGTCAATTACAACCCCGCTGGCCTTTTGAACAGGAAGGGCCGCTGAGCTCCCTTTGGAACGTTGTAGTTACAGGAGGCGGCCACAAGGCGGCAGCATTTCCCCACAGCTGGTCAGATTCCCCAGGAACGCAGACCTTGCGCACACGCGTGTTCTTGGAATATGAATTAGAGAGGAACGTGTCCGGACAGACACCTAAGGGCTTGTGTCTCACTCCTTCTCCCACTTACCCTTCCCACTCTCGATTCATCACACCCCCTGCAAACCCCTCCTGAAGAGTGTGTTGTCGGAGGCAAGTGGGGTGACTCTAAGGAAGGAGGTGAATGGCGGGAACCCCACCAGCAGGAGACCTGGACACCAGGTGATGTTTGAACAAAGTTGTGCATGTCGGACCACCATCCTCTGGCTGCAGTGGGCTTGGCTTAGCTGCAGGAGGGCACACCTACATCTACAGAGACTGCTGCCAACCAGAAGGGACCAGGCACCACAGGTCCAAAGGGGTTAATTCGCTGGTGCGACCCACTCCCGCGCCGACCTGCCTCACTGTGACCACACTCCAACTTTGGTGCCCAAGCCTGCTCACGCTCCAGGGAAGTGACACCCGCGCATCTCTCTGAGGCCTGAGAGGAACATACTGGATCTCGATCATTTTGCTTTTTATAGAGATTCTAATTGCTGTCCATGTCTAGTGAATTTACAATGCTGTTCACTTTCACTGTGCAGCACCTTGATTCAGTTCTCCGTGTATTTATATATATACACAACCATTCTCTTTCGCAATCTCTTCCCACGTAGCTTAGTCCAGGGTGGTGCCGACCGCTCCCTGTGCTTTGTAGAAGGTGGTTGTGGATCGTCTGCTTAATACATATTAGAATGCATGTGTTAATCCCACCCTCCTCATTCAACCCACCTCCGCATGCCTTTGCCCTCTCGAAACCCTGTACTTGCGTTCTAAATCTGTGACTCTGTTTGTGCTTTCTACTTTCCTGGTATCGACTTTGAGATGCCACCTATACGTGCTATCGTTGGAATTTTCTCTTTCTCTGTTGGACATCCCATGCTGAGTACAGGGAACTCTGGATCTATCGAAGATGCTGGAAATGGCAGGATATTATTCTGTTTCATGGCTGAGCAGTATTCCATGCTCTATGTGTACCAACTCTTCACTTTCCATTCATCTGGGGATGGACATTGTGTTTTTACTTTCAAGACTTGGCTGTTGTCAATAGGTGGCTAGTGACAGCTGGGGCACCCGTGTCTCTCTAAAGTACACATGGTTCTGCAAACGCTTCCAAAACACTGCAGAGGAAAGAACACTCCCAAACTCATTGTACGAAGCCATCCACCTGATCCCCAAACCAGACAAAGATACTACAAGAAAAGAAAACTGGAGAGCAATATCACCGATGAACTTAGATGCAAAAATCCTCAACAAGATACTAGCCAACAGACTCCAACATGACATTAAAAGGATCACACACCATGACACTGTGTTTTTACTTTCAAGCCTTGGCTCTTGTCAATAGGTGTGCAGGGGTCGCTGGCCTGCCCGGGTCTCCCCAAATGATACTTTACTGTGCAAAGACAGCCAGGAGGTGGATTGCCACATCATGTGGCCGGCTCTCTGGTTTTGTTTTTCTTTGGCAGGAATCTCTTGATTGTTTTCAGTGGTGCCTGTTACCAGGGCGCAATACCACCAGTGGCTTAGGAGGCTTCCCTTTTCTCCAGGCCCTCTCCCGAAGGTATTGCTTCCAGACGTATTGATACTGGCAATCCTAACGGCTGCCAGGTGAAACCGCGAAGGCGTTTCAATTTCCATTTCTCCCATTCGCATGGGCGTGGAGCATATTTCCTGGGCCTTTCTTAGAAACCAACACAAAGGGAAACAAAACACGCATGGTGAATTCAACTTACCTCTTGAAACCGCCTGTTGCCAATCAATCCTGTTTCGGGCTCTTTTCCAGTGCCTATCCCCAGGACATTTTTGCAGCGGGGGTGTCAATTACAACCCCGCTGGCCTTTTGAACAGGAAGGGCCGCTGAGCTCCCTTTGGAACGTTGTAGTTACAGGAGGCGGCCACAAGGCGGCAGCATTTTCCCACAGCTGGTCGGATTCCCCAGGAACGCAGACCTTGCGCACACGCGTGTTCTTGGAATATGAATTAGAGAGGAACGTGTCCGGACAGACACCTAAGGGCTTGTGTCTCACTCCTTCTCCCACTTACCCTTCCCACTCTCGATTCATCACACCCCCTGCAAACCCCTCCTGAAGAGTGTGTTGTCGGAGGCAAGTGGGGTGACTCTAAGGAAGGAGGTGAATGGCGGGAACCCCACCAGCAGGAGACCTGGACACCAGGTGATGTTTGAACACTGTTGTGCATGTCGGACCACCATCCTCTGGCTGCAGTGGGCTTGGCTTAGCTGCAGGAGGGCACACCTACATCTACAGAGACTGCTGCCAACCAGAAGGGACCAGGCACCACAGGTCCAAAGGGGTTAATTCGCTGGTGCGACCCACTCCCGCGCCGACCTGCCTCACTGTGACCACACTCCAACTTTGGTGCCCAAGCCTGCTCACGCTCCAGGGAAGTGACACCCGCGCATCTCTCTGAGGCCTGAGAGGAACATACTGGATCTCGATCATTTTGCTTTTTATAGAGATTCTAATTTCTGTCCATGTCTAGTGAATTTACAATGCTGTTGACTTTCGCTGTGCAGCACCTTGATTCAGTTCTCCGTGTATGTATATATATACACAACCATTCTCTTTCGCAATCTCTTCCCACGTAGCTTAGTCCAGGGTGGTGCCGACCGCTCCCTGTGCTTTGTAGAAGGTGGTTGTGGATCGTCTGCTTAATACATATTAGAATGCATGTGTTAATCCCACCCTCCTCATTCAACCCACCTCCGCATGCCTTTGCCCTCTCGAAACCCTGTACTTGCGTTCTAAATCGGTGACTCTGTTTGTGCTTTCTACTTTCCTGGTATCGACTTTGAGATGCCACCTATACGTGCTATCGTTGGAATTTTCTCTTTCTCTGTTGGACATCCCATGCTGAGTACAGTGAACTCCAGATCTATCGAAGATGCTGGAAATGGCAGGATTTTATTCTGTTTCATGGCTGAGCAGTATTCCATGCTCTATGTGTACCAACTCTTCACTTTCCATTCATCTGGGGATGGACATTGTGTTTTTACTTTCAAGACTTGGCTGTTGTCAATAGGTGGCTAGTGACAGCTGGGGCACCCGTGTCTCTCTAAAGTACACATGGTTCTGCAAACGCTTCCAAAACACTGCAGAGGAAAGAACACTACCAAACTCATTGTACGAAGCCATCCACCTGATCCCCAAACCAGACAAAGATACTACAAGAAAAGAAAACTGGAGAGCAATATCACCGATGAACTTAGATGCAAAAATCCTCAACAAGATACTAGCCAACAGACTCCAACATGACATTAAAAGGATCACACACCATGACACTGTGTTTTTACTTTCAAGCCTTGGCTCTTGTCAATAGGTGTGCAGGGGTCGCTGGCCTGCCCGGGTCTCCCCAAATGATACTTTACTGTGCAAAGACAGCCAGGAGGTGGATTGCCACATCATGTGGCCGGCTCTCTGGTTTTGTTTTGTTTTTGGCAGGAATCTCTTGATTGTTTTCAGTGGTGCCTGTTACCAGGGCGCAATACCACCAGTGGCTTAGGAGGCTTCCCTTTTCTCCAGGCCCTCTCCCGAAGGTATTGCTTCCAGACGTATTGACACTGGCAATCCTAACGGCTGCCAGGTGAAACCGCGAAGGCGTTTCAATTTCCATTTCTCCCATTCGCATGGGCGTGGAGCATATTTCCTGGGCCTTTCTTAGAAACCAACACAAAGGGAAACAAAACACGCATGGTGAATTCAACTTACCTCTTGAAACCGCCTGTTGCCAATCAATCTTGTTTCGGGCTCTTTTCCAGTGCCTATCCCCAGGACATTTTTGCAGCGGGGGTGTCAATTACAACCCCGCTGGCCTTTTGAACAGGAAGGGCCGCTGAGCTCCCTTTGGAACGTTGTAGTTACAGGAGGCGGCCACAAGGCGGCAGCATTTTCCCACAGCTGGTCGGATTCCCCAGGAACGCAGACCTTGCGCACACGCGTGTTCTTGGAATATGAATTAGAGAGGAACGTGTCCGGACAGACACCTAAGGGCTTGTGTCTCACTCCTTCTCCCACTTACCCTTCCCACTCTCGATTCATCACACCCCCTGCAAACCCCTCCTGAAGAGTGTGTTGTCGGAGGCAAGTGGGGTGACTCTAAGGAAGGAGGTGAATGGCGGGAACCCCACCAGCAGGAGACCTGGACACCAGGTGATGTTTGAACACTGTTGTGCATGTCGGACCACCATCCTCTGGCTGCAGTGGGCTTGGCTTAGCTGCAGGAGGGCACACCTACATCTACAGAGACTGCTGCCAACCAGAAGGGACCAGGCACCACAGGTCCAAAGGGGTTAATTCGCTGGTGCAACCCACTCCCGCGCCGACCTGCCTCACTGTGACCACACTCCAACTTTGGTGCCCAAGCCTGCTCACGCTCCAGGGAAGTGACACCCGCGCATCTCTCTGAGGCCTGAGAGGAACATACTGGATCTCGATCATTTTGCTTTTTATAGAGATTCTAATTTCTGTCCATGTCTAGTGAATTTACAATGCTGTTGACTTTCGCTGTGCAGCACCTTGATTCAGTTCTCCGTGTATGTATATATATACACAACCATTCTCTTTCACATTCTCTTCCCATGTAGCTTAGTCCAGGGTGGTGCTGACCGCTCCCTGTGCTTTGTAAAAGGTGGTTGTGGATCGTCTGCTTAATACATATTAGAATGCATGTGTTAATCCCACCCTCCTCATTCAACCCACCTCCGCATGCCTTTGCCCTCTCAAAACCCTGTACTTGCGTTCTAAATCTGTGACTCTGTTTGTGCTTTCTACTTTCCTGGTATCGACTTTGAGATGCCACCTATACGTGCTATCGTTGGAATTTTCTCTTTCTCTGTTGGACGTCCCATGCTGAGTACAGGGAACTCCGGATCTATCGAAGATGCTGGAAATGGCAGGATTTTATTCTGTTTCATGGCTGAGCAGTATTCCATGCTCTATGTGTACCATCTCTTCACTTTCCATTCATCTGGGGATGGACATTGTGTTTTTACTTTCAAGACTTGGCTGTTGTCAATAGGTGGCTAGTGACAGCTGGGGCACCCGTGTCTCTCTAAAGTACACATGGTTCTGCAAACGCTTCCAAAACACTGCAGAGGAAAGAACACTCCCAAACTCATTGTACGAAGCCATCCCCCTGATCCCCAAACCAGACAAAGATACTACAAGAAAAGAAAACTGGAGAGCAATATCACCGATGAACTTAGATGCAAAAATCCTCAACAAGATACAAGCCAACAGACTCCAACATGACATTAAAAGGATCACACACCATGACACTGTGTTTTTACTTTCAAGTCTTGGCTCTTGTCAATAGGTGTGCAGGGGTCGCTGGCCTGCCCTGGTCTCCCCAAATGATACTTTACTGTGCAAAGACAGCCAGGAGGTGGATTGCCACATCATGTGGCCGGCTCTCTGGTTTTGTTTTGTTTTTGGCAGGAATCTCTTGATTGTTTTCAGTGGTGCCTGTTACCAGGGCGCAATACCACCAGTGGCTTAGGAGGCTTCCCTTTTCTCCAGGCCCTCTCCCGAAGGTATTGCTTCCAGACGTATTGACACTGGCAATCCTAACGGCTGCCAGGTGAAACCGCGAAGGCGTTTCAATTTCCATTTCTCCCATTCGCATGGGCGTGGAGCATATTTCCTGGGCCTTTCTTAGAAACCAACACAAAGGGAAACAAAACACGCATGGTGAATTCAACTTACCTCTTGAAACCGCCTGTTGCCAATCAATCCTGTTTCGGGCTCTTTTCCAGTGCCTATCCCCAGCACATTTTTGCAGCGGGGGTGTCAATTACAACCCCGCTGGCCTTTTGAACAGGAAGGGCCGCTGAGCTCCCTTTGGAACGTTGTAGTTACAGGAGGCGGCCACAAGGCGGCAGCATTTTCCCACAGCTGGTCGGATTCCCCAGGAACGCAGACCTTGCGCACACGCATGTTCTTGGAATATGAATTAGAGAGGAACATGTCCGGACAGACACCTAAGGGCTTGTGTCTCACTCCTTCTCCCACTTACCCTTCCCACTCTCGATTCATCACACCCCCTGCAAACCCCTCCTGAAGAGTGTGTTGTCGGAGGCAAGTGGGGTGACTCTAAGGAAGGAGGTGAATGGCGGGAACCCCACCAGCAGGAGATCTGGACACCAGGTGATGTTTGAACACTGTTGTGCATGTCGGACCACCATCCTCTGGCTGCAGTGGGCTTGGCTTAGCTGCAGGAGGGCACACCTACATCTACAGAGACTGCTGCCAACCAGAAGGGACCAGGCACCACAGGTCCAAAGGGGTTAATTCGCTGGTGCGACCCACTCCCGCGCCGACCTGCCTCACTGTGACCACACTCCAACTTTGGTGCCCAAGCCTGCTCACGCTCCAGGGAAGTGACACCCGCGCATCTCTCTGAGGCCTGAGAGGAACATACTGGATCTCGATCATTTTGCTTTTTATAGAGATTCTAATTTCTGTCCATGTCTAGTGAATTTACAATGCTGTTGACTTTCGCTGTGCAGCACCTTTATTCAGTTCTCCGTGTATGTATATATATACACAACCATTCTCTTTCACATTCTCTTCCCACGTAGCTTAGTCCAGGGTGGTGCCGACCGCTCCCTGTGCTTTGTAGAAGGTGGTTGTGGATCGTCTGCTTAATACATATTAGAATGCATGTGTTAATCCCACCCTCCTCATTCAACCCACCTCCGCATGCCTTTGCCCTCTCAAAACCCTGTACTTGCGTTCTAAATCTGTGACTCTGTTTGTGCTTTCTACTTTCCTGGTATCGACTTTGAGATGCCACCTATACGTGCTATCGTTGGAATTTTCTCTTTCTCTGTTGGACGTCCCATGCTGAGTACAGGGAACTCCGGATCTATCGAAGATGCTGGAAATGGCAGGATATTATTCTGTTTCATGGCTGAGCAGTATTCCATGCTCTATGTGTACCATCTCTTCACTTTCCATTCATCTGGGGATGGACATTTTGTTTTTACTTTCAAGACTTGGCTGTTGTCAATAGGTGGCTAGTGACAGCTGGAGCACCCGTGTCTCTCTAAAGTACACATGGTTCTGCAAACGCTTCCAAAACACTGCAGAGGAAAGAACACTCCCAAACTCATTGTACGAAGCCATCCACCTGATCCCCAAACCAGACAAAGATACTACAAGAAAAGAAAACTGGAGAGCAATATCACCGATGAACTTAGATGCAAAAATCCTCAACAAGATACAAGCCAACAGACTCCAACATGACATTAAAAGGATCACACACCATGACACTGTGTTTTTACTTTCAAGTCTTGGCTCTTGTCAATAGGTGTGCAGGGGTCGCTGGCCTGCCCTGGTCTCCCCAAATGATACTTTACTGTGCAAAGACAGCCAGGAGGTGGATTGCCACATCATGTGGCCGGCTCTCTGGTTTTGTTTTGTTTTTGGCAGGAATCTCTTGATTGTTTTCAGTGGTGCCTGTTACCAGGGCGCAATACCACCAGTGGCTTAGGAGGCTTCCCTTTTCTCCAGGCCCTCTCCCGAAGGTATTGCTTCCAGACGTATTGACACTGGCAATCCTAACGGCTGCCAGGTGAAACCGCGAAGGCGTTTCAATTTCCATTTCTCCCATTCGCATGGGCGTGGAGCATATTTCCTGGGCCTTTCTTAGAAACCAACACAAAGGGAAACAAAACACGCATGGTGAATTCAACTTACCTCTTGAAACCGCCTGTTGCCAATCAATCCTGTTTCGGGCTCTTTTCCAGTGCCTATCCCCAGGACATTTTTGCAGCGGGGGTGTCAATTACAACCCCGCTGGCCTTTTGAACAGGAAGGGCCGCTGAGCTCCCTTTGGAACGTTGTAGTTACAGGAGGCGGCCACAAGGCGGCAGCATTTTCCCACAGCTGGTCGGATTCCCCAGGAACGCAGACCTTGCGCACACGCATGTTCTTGGAATATGAATTAGAGAGGAACGTGCCCGGACAGACACCTAAGGGCTTGTGTCTCACTCCTTCTCCCACTTACCATTCCCACTCTCGATTCATCACACCCCCTGCAAACCCCTCCTGAAGAGTGTGTTGTCGGAGGCAAGTGGGGTGACTCTAAGGAAGGAGGTGAATGGCGGGAACCCCACCAGCAGGAGACCTGGACACCAGGTGATGTTTGAACACTGTTGTGCATGTCGGACCACCATCCTCTGGCTGCAGTGGGCTTGGCTTAGCTGCAGGAGGGCACACCTACATCTACAGAGACTGCTGCCAACCAGAAGGGACCAGGCACCACAGGTCCAAAGGGGTTAATTTGCTGGTGCGACCCACTCCCGCGCCGACCTGCCTCACTGTGACCACACTCCAACTTTGGTGCCCAAGCCTGCTCACGCTCCAGGGAAGTGACACCCGCGCATCTCTCTGAGGCCTGAGAGGAACATACTGGATCTCGATCATTTTGCTTTTTATAGAGATTCTAATTTCTGTCCATGTCTAGTGAATTTACAATGCTGTTGACTTTCGCTGTGCAGCACCTTGATTCAGTTCTCCGTGTATGTATATATATACACATCCATTCTCTTTCGCATTCTCTTCCCACGTAGCTTAGTCCAGGGTGGTGCCGACCGCTCCCTGTGCTTTGTAGAAGGTGGTTGTGGATCGTCTGCTTAATACATATTAGAATGCATGTGTTAATCCCACCCTCCTCATTCAACCCACCTCCGCATGCCTTTGCCCTCTCGAAACCCTGTACTTGCGTTCTAAATCGGTGACTCTGTTTGTGCTTTCTACTTTCCTGGTATCGACTTTGAGATGCCACCTATACGTGCTATCGTTGGAATTTTCTCTTTCTCTGTTGGACATCCCATGCTGAGTACAGTGAACTCCAGATCTATCGAAGATGCTGGAAATGGCAGGATTTTATTCTGTTTCATGGCTGAGCAGTATTCCATGCTCTATGTGTACCAACTCTTCACTTTCCATTCATCTGGGGATGGACATTGTGTTTTTACTTTCAAGACTTGGCTGTTGTCAATAGGTGGCTAGTGACAGCTGGGGCACCCGTGTCTCTCTAAAGTACACATGGTTCTGCAAACGCTTCCAAAACACTGCAGAGGAAAGAACACTCCCAAACTCATTGTACGAAGCCATCCACCTGATCCCCAAACCAGACAAAGATACTACAAGAAAAGAAAACTGGAGAGCAATATCACCGATGAACTTAGATGCAAAAATCCTCAACAAGATACTAGCCAACAGACTCCAACATGACATTAAAAGGATCACACACCATGACACTGTGTTTTTACTTTCAAGCCTTGGCTCTTGTCAATAGGTGTGCAGGGGTCGCTGGCCTGCCCGGGTCTCCCCAAATGATACTTTACTGTGCAAAGACAGCCAGGAGGTGGATTGCCACATCATGTGGCCGGCTCTCTGGTTTTGTTTTGTTTTTGGCAGGAATCTCTTGATTGTTTTCAGTGGTGCCTGTTACCAGGGCGCAATACCACCAGTGGCTTAGGAGGCTTCCCTTTTCTCCAGGCCCTCTCCCGAAGGTATTGCTTCCAGACGTATTGACACTGGCAATCCTAACGGCTGCCAGGTGAAACCGCGAAGGCGTTTCAATTTCCATTTCTCCCATTCGCATGGGCGTGGAGCATATTTCCTGGGCCTTTCTTAGAAACCAACACAAAGGGAAACAAAACACGCATGGTGAATTCAACTTACCTCTTGAAACCGCCTGTTGCCAATCAATCTTGTTTCGGGCTCTTTTCCAGTGCCTATCCCCAGGACATTTTTGCAGCGGGGGTGTCAATTACAACCCCGCTGGCCTTTTGAACAGGAAGGGCCGCTGAGCTCCCTTTGGAACGTTGTAGTTACAGGAGGCGGCCACAAGGCGGCAGCATTTTCCCACAGCTGGTCGGATTCCCCAGGAACGCAGACCTTGCGCACACGCGTGTTCTTGGAATATGAATTAGAGAGGAACGTGTCCGGACAGACACCTAAGGGCTTGTGTCTCACTCCTTCTCCCACTTACCCTTCCCACTCTCGATTCATCACACCCCCTGCAAACCCCTCCTGAAGAGTGTGTTGTCGGAGGCAAGTGGGGTGACTCTAAGGAAGGAGGTGAATGGCGGGAACCCCACCAGCAGGAGACCTGGACACCAGGTGATGTTTGAACACTGTTGTGCATGTCGGACCACCATCCTCTGGCTGCAGTGGGCTTGGCTTAGCTGCAGGAGGGCACACCTACATCTACAGAGACTGCTGCCAACCAGAAGGGACCAGGCACCACAGGTCCAAAGGGGTTAATTCGCTGGTGCAACCCACTCCCGCGCCGACCTGCCTCACTGTGACCACACTCCAACTTTGGTGCCCAAGCCTGCTCACGCTCCAGGGAAGTGACACCCGCGCATCTCTCTGAGGCCTGAGAGGAACATACTGGATCTCGATCATTTTGCTTTTTATAGAGATTCTAATTTCTGTCCATGTCTAGTGAATTTACAATGCTGTTGACTTTCGCTGTGCAGCACCTTGATTCAGTTCTCCGTGTATGTATATATATACACAACCATTCTCTTTCACATTCTCTTCCCACGTAGCTTAGTCCAGGGTGGTGCTGACCGCTCCCTGTGCTTTGTAAAAGGTGGTTGTGGATCGTCTGCTTAATACATATTAGAATGCATGTGTTAATCCCACCCTCCTCATTCAACCCACCTCCGCATGCCTTTGCCCTCTCAAAACCCTGTACTTGCGTTCTAAATCTGTGACTCTGTTTGTGCTTTCTACTTTCCTGGTATCGACTTTGAGATGCCACCTATACGTGCTATCGTTGGAATTTTCTCTTTCTCTGTTGGACGTCCCATGCTGAGTACAGGGAACTCCGGATCTATCGAAGATGCTGGAAATGGCAGGATTTTATTCTGTTTCATGGCTGAGCAGTATTCCATGCTCTATGTGTACCATCTCTTCACTTTCCATTCATCTGGGGATGGACATTGTGTTTTTACTTTCAAGACTTGGCTGTTGTCAATAGGTGGCTAGTGACAGCTGGGGCACCCGTGTCTCTCTAAAGTACACATGGTTCTGCAAACGCTTCCAAAACACTGCAGAGGAAAGAACACTCCCAAACTCATTGTACGAAGCCATCCCCCTGATCCCCAAACCAGGCAAAGATACTACAAGAAAAGAAAACTGGAGAGCAATATCACCGATGAACTTAGATGCAAAAATCCTCAACAAGATACAAGCCAACAGACTCCAACATGACATTAAAAGGATCACACACCATGACACTGTGTTTTTACTTTCAAGTCTTGGCTCTTGTCAATAGGTGTGCAGGGGTCGCTGGCCTGCCCTGGTCTCCCCAAATGATACTTTACTGTGCAAAGACAGCCAGGAGGTGGATTGCCACATCATGTGGCCGGCTCTCTGGTTTTGTTTTGTTTTTGGCAGGAATCTCTTGATTGTTTTCAGTGGTGCCTGTTACCAGGGCGCAATACCACCAGTGGCTTAGGAGGCTTCCCTTTTCTCCAGGCCCTCTCCCGAAGGTATTGCTTCCAGACGTATTGACACTGGCAATCCTAACGGCTGCCAGGTGAAACCGCGAAGGCGTTTCAATTTCCATTTCTCCCATTCGCATGGGCGTGGAGCATATTTCCTGGGCCTTTCTTAGAAACCAACACAAAGGGAAACAAAACACGCATGGTGAATTCAACTTACCTCTTGAAACCGCCTGTTGCCAATCAATCCTGTTTCGGGCTCTTTTCCAGTGCCTATCCCCAGGACATTTTTGCAGCGGGGGTGTCAATTACAACCCCGCTGACCTTTTGAACAGGAAGGGCCGCTGAGCTCCCTTTGGAACGTTGTAGTTACAGGAGGCGGCCACAAGGCGGCAGCATTTTCCCACAGCTGGTCGGATTCCCCAGGAACGCAGACCTTGCGCACACGCATGTTCTTGGAATATGAATTAGAGAGGAACATGTCCGGACAGACACCTAAGGGCTTGTGTCTCACTCCTTCTCCCACTTACCCTTCCCACTCTCGATTCATCACACCCCCTGCAAACCCCTCCTGAAGAGTGTGTTGTCGGAGGCAAGTGGGGTGACTCTAAGGAAGGAGGTGAATGGCGGGAACCCCACCAGCAGGAGACCTGGACACCAGGTGATGTTTGAACACTGTTGTGCATGTCGGACCACCATCCTCTGGCTGCAGTGGGCTTGGCTTAGCTGCAGGAGGGCACACCTACATCTACAGAGACTGCTGCCAACCAGAAGGGACCAGGCACCACAGGTCCAAAGGGGTTAATTCGCTGGTGCGACCCACTCCCGCGCCGACCTGCCTCACTGTGACCACACTCCAACTTTGGTGCCCAAGCCTGCTCACGCTCCAGGGAAGTGACACCCGCGCATCTCTCTGAGGCCTGAGAGGAACATACTGGATCTCGATCATTTTGCTTTTTATAGAGATTCTAATTTCTGTCCATGTCTAGTGAATTTACAATGCTGTTGACTTTCGCTGTGCAGCACCTTGATTCAGTTCTCCGTGTATGTATATATATACACAACCATTCTCTTTCACATTCTCTTCCCACGTAGCTTAGTCCAGGGTGGTGCCGACCGCTCCCTGTGCTTTGTAGAAGGTGGTTGTGGATCGTCTGCTTAATACATATTAGAATGCATGTGTTAATCCCACCCTCCTCATTCAACCCACCTCCGCATGCCTTTGCCCTCTCAAAACCCTGTACTTGCGTTCTAAATCTGTGACTCTGTTTGTGCTTTCTACTTTCCTGGTATCGACTTTGAGATGCCACCTATACGTGCTATCGTTGGAATTTTCTCTTTCTCTGTTGGACGTCCCATGCTGAGTACAGGGAACTCCGGATCTATCGAAGATGCTGGAAATGGCAGGATATTATTCTGTTTCATGGCTGAGCAGTATTCCATGCTCTATGTGTACCATCTCTTCACTTTCCATTCATCTGGGGATGGACATTTTGTTTTTACTTTCAAGACTTGGCTGTTGTCAATAGGTGGCTAGTGACAGCTGGAGCACCCGTGTCTCTCTAAAGTACACATGGTTCTGCAAACGCTTCCAAAACACTGCAGAGGAAAGAACACTCCCAAACTCATTGTACGAAGCCATCCACCTGATCCCCAAACCAGACAAAGATACTACAAGAAAAGAAAACTGGAGAGCAATATCACCGATGAACTTAGATGCAAAAATCCTCAACAAGATACAAGCCAACAGACTCCAACATGACATTAAAAGGATCACACACCATGACACTGTGTTTTTACTTTCAAGTCTTGGCTCTTGTCAATAGGTGTGCAGGGGTCGCTGGCCTGCCCTGGTCTCCCCAAATGATACTTTACTGTGCAAAGACAGCCAGGAGGTGGATTGCCACATCATGTGGCCGGCTCTCTGGTTTTGTTTTGTTTTTGGCAGGAATCTCTTGATTGTTTTCAGTGGTGCCTGTTACCAGGGCGCAATACCACCAGTGGCTTAGGAGGCTTCCCTTTTCTCCAGGCCCTCTCCCGAAGGTATTGCTTCCAGACGTATTGACACTGGCAATCCTAACGGCTGCCAGGTGAAACCGCGAAGGCGTTTCAATTTCCATTTCTCCCATTCGCATGGGCGTGGAGCATATTTCCTGGGCCTTTCTTAGAAACCAACACAAAGGGAAACAAAACACGCATGGTGAATTCAACTTACCTCTTGAAACCGCCTGTTGCCAATCAATCCTGTTTCGGGCTCTTTTCCAGTGCCTATCCCCAGGACATTTTTGCAGCGGGGGTGTCAATTACAACCCCGCTGGCCTTTTGAACAGGAAGGGCCGCTGAGCTCCCTTTGGAACGTTGTAGTTACAGGACGCGGCCACAAGGCGGCAGCATTTTCCCACAGCTGGTCGGATTCCCCAGGAACGCAGACCTTGCGCACACGCATGTTCTTGGAATATGAATTAGAGAGGAACGTGCCCGGACAGACACCTAAGGGCTTGTGTCTCACTCCTTCTCCCACTTACCATTCCCACTCTCGATTCATCACACCCCCTGCAAACCCCTCCTGAAGAGTGTGTTGTCGGAGGCAAGTGGGGTGACTCTAAGGAAGGAGGTGAATGGCGGGAACCCCACCAGCAGGAGACCTGGACACCAGGTGATGTTTGAACACTGTTGTGCATGTCGGACCACCATCCTCTGGCTGCAGTGGGCTTGGCTTAGCTGCAGGAGGGCACACCTACATCTACAGAGACTGCTGCCAACCAGAAGGGACCAGGCACCACAGGTCCAAAGGGGTTAATTTGCTGGTGCGACCCACTCCCGCGCCGACCTGCCTCACTGTGACCACACTCCAACTTTGGTGCCCAAGCCTGCTCACGCTCCAGGGAAGTGACACCCGCGCATCTCTCTGAGGCCTGAGAGGAACATACTGGATCTCGATCATTTTGCTTTTTATAGAGATTCTAATTTCTGTCCATGTCTAGTGAATTTACAATGCTGTTGACTTTCGCTGTGCAGCACCTTGATTCAGTTCTCCGTGTATGTATATATATACACATCCATTCTCTTTCGCATTCTCTTCCCACGTAGCTTAGTCCAGGGTGGTGCCGACCGCTCCCTGTGCTTTGTAGAAGGTGGTTGTGGATCGTCTGCTTAATACATATTAGAATGCATGTGTTAATCCCACCCTCCTCATTCAACCCACCTCCGCATGCCTTTGCCCTCTCGAAACCCTGTACTTGCGTTCTAAATCGGTGACTCTGTTTGTGCTTTCTACTTTCCTGGTATCGACTTTGAGATGCCACCTATACGTGCTATCGTTGGAATTTTCTCTTTCTCTGTTGGACATCCCATGCTGAGTACAGTGAACTCCAGATCTATCGAAGATGCTGGAAATGGCAGGATTTTATTCTGTTTCATGGCTGAGCAGTATTCCATGCTCTATGTGTACCAACTCTTCACTTTCCATTCATCTGGGGATGGACATTGTGTTTTTACTTTCAAGACTTGGCTGTTGTCAATAGGTGGCTAGTGACAGCTGGGGCACCCGTGTCTCTCTAAAGTACACATGGTTCTGCAAACGCTTCCAAAACACTGCAGAGGAAAGAACACTCCCAAACTCATTGTACGAAGCCATCCCCCTGATCCCCAAACCAGACAAAGATACTACAAGAAAAGAAAACTGGAGAGCAATATCACCGATGAACTTAGATGCAAAAATCCTCAACAAGATACAAGCCAACAGACTCCAACATGACATTAAAAGGATCACACACCATGACACTGTGTTTTTACTTTCAAGCCTTGGCTCTTGTCAATAGGTGTGCAGGGGTCGCTGGCCTGCGCTGGTCTCCCCAAATGATACTTTACTGTGCAAAGACAGCCAGGAGGTGGATTGCCACATCATGTGGCCGGCTCTCTGGTTTTGTTTTGTTTTTGGCAGGAATCTCTTGATTGTTTTCAGTGGTGCCTGTTACCAGGGCGCAATACCACCAGTGGCTTAGGAGGCTTCCCTTTTCTCCAGGCCCTCTCCCGAAGGTATTGCTTCCAGACGTATTGACACTGGCAATCCTAACGGCTGCCAGGTGAAACCGCGAAGGCGTTTCAATTTCCATTTCTCCCATTCGCATGGGCGTGGAGCATATTTCCTGGGCCTTTCTTAGAAACCAACACAAAGGGAAACAAAACACGCATGGTGAATTCAACTTACCTCTTGAAACCGCCTGTTGCCAATCAATCCTGTTTCGGGCTCTTTTCCAGTGCCTATCCCCAGCACATTTTTGCAGCGGGGGTGTCAATTACAACCCCGCTGGCCTTTTGAACAGGAAGGGCCGCTGAGCTCCCTTTGGAACGTTGTAGTTACAGGAGGCGGCCACAAGGCGGCAGCATTTTCCCACAGCTGGTCGGATTCCCCAGGAACGCAGACCTTGCGCACACGCGTGTTCTTGGAATATGAATTAGAGAGGAACGTGTCCGGACAGACACCTAAGGGCTTGTGTCTCACTCCTTCTCCCACTTACCCTTCCCACTCTCGATTCATCACACCCCCTGCAAACCCCTCCTGAAGAGTGTGTTGTCGGAGGCAAGTGGGGTGACTCTAAGGAAGGAGGTGAATGGCGGGAACCCCACCAGCAGGAGACCTGGACACCAGGTGATGTTTGAACACTGTTGTGCATGTCGGACCACCATCCTCTGGCTGCAGTGGGCTTGGCTTAGCTGCAGGAGGGCACACCTACATCTACAGAGACTGCTGCCAACCAGAAGGGACCAGGCACCACAGGTCCAAAGGGGTTAATTCGCTGGTGCGACCCACTCCCGCGCCGACCTGCCTCACTGTGACCACACTCCAACTTTGGTGCCCAAGCCTGCTCACGCTCCAGGGAAGTGACACCCGCGCATCTCTCTGAGGCCTGAGAGGAACATACTGGATCTCGATCATTTTGCTTTTTATAGAGATTCTAATTTCTGTCCATGTCTAGTGAATTTACAATGCTGTTGACTTTCGCTGTGCAGCACCTTGATTCAGTTCTCCGTGTATGTATATATATACACATCCATTCTCTTTCGCATTCTCTTCCCACGTAGCTTAGTCCAGGGTGGTGCCGACCGCTCCCTGTGCTTTGTAGAAGGTGGTTGTGGATCGTCTGCTTAATACATATTAGAATGCATGTGTTAATCCCACCCTCCTCATTCAACCCACCTCCGCATGCCTTTGCCCTCTCAAAACCCTGTACTTGCGTTCTAAATCTGTGACTCTGTTTGTGCTTTCTACTTTCCTGGTATCGACTTTGAGATGCCACCTATACGTGCTATCGTTGGAATTTTCTCTTTCTCTGTTGGACGTCCCATGCTGAGTACAGGGAACTCCGGATCTATCGAAGATGCTGGAAATGGCAGGATTTTATTCTGTTTCATGGCTGAGCAGTATTCCATGCTCTATGTGTACCATCTCTTCACTTTCCATTCATCTGGGGATGGACATTGTGTTTTTACTTTCAAGACTTGGCTGTTGTCAATAGGTGGCTAGTGACAGCTGGGGCACCCGTGTCTCTCTAAAGTACACATGGTTCTGCAAACGCTTCCAAAACACTGCAGAGGAAAGAACACTCCCAAACTCATTGTACGAAGCCATCCACCTGATCCCCAAACCAGACAAAGATACTACAAGAAAAGAAAACTGGAGAGCAATATCACCGATGAACTTAGATGCAAAAATCCTCAACAAGATACAAGCCAACAGACTCCAACATGACATTAAAAGGATCACACACCATGACACTGTGTTTTTACTTTCAAGTCTTGGCTCTTGTCAATAGGTGTGCAGGGGTCGCTGGCCTGCCCTGGTCTCCCCAAATGATACTTTACTGTGCAAAGACAGCCAGGAGGTGGATTGCCACATCATGTGGCCGGCTCTCTGGTTTTGTTTTGTTTTTGGCAGGAATCTCTTGATTGTTTTCAGTGGTGCCTGTTACCAGGGCGCAATACCACCAGTGGCTTAGGAGGCTTCCCTTTTCTCCAGGCCCTCTCCCGAAGGTATTGCTTCCAGACGTATTGACACTGGCAATCCTAACGGCTGCCAGGTGAAACCGCGAAGGCGTTTCAATTTCCATTTCTCCCATTCGCATGGGCGTGGAGCATATTTCCTGGGCCTTTCTTAGAAACCAACACAAAGGGAAACAAAACACGCATGGTGAATTCAACTTACCTCTTGAAACCGCCTGTTGCCAATCAATCTTGTTTCGGGCTCTTTTCCAGTGCCTATCCCCAGGACATTTTTGCAGCGGGGGTGTCAATTACAACCCCGCTCGCCTTTTGAACAGGAAGGGCCGCTGAGCTCCCTTTGGAACGTTGTAGTTACAGGAGGCGGCCACAAGGCGGCAGCATTTTCCCACAGCTGGTCGGATTCCCCAGGAACGCAGACCTTGCGCACACGCGTGTTCTTGGAATATGAATTAGAGAGGAACGTGTCCGGACAGACACCTAAGGGCTTGTGTCTCACTCCTTCTCCCACTTACCCTTCCCACTCTCGATTCATCACACCCCCTGCAAACCCCTCCTGAAGAGTGTGTTGTCGGAGGCAAGTGGGGTGACTCTAAGGAAGGAGGTGAATGGCGGGAACCCCACCAGCAGGAGACCTGGACACCAGGTGATGTTTGAACACTGTTGTGCATGTCGGACCACCATCCTCTGGCTGCAGTGGGCTTGGCTTAGCTGCAGGAGGGCACACCTACATCTACAGAGACGGCTGCCAACCAGAAGGGACCAGGCACCACAGGTCCAAAGGGGTTAATTCGCTGGTGCGACCCACTCCCGCGCCGACCTGCCTCACTGTGAACCACACTCCAACTTTGGTGCCCAAGCCTGCTCACGCTCCAGGGAAGTGACACCCGCGCATCTCTCTGAGGCCTGAGAGGAACATACTGGATCTCGATCATTTTGCTTTTTATAGAGATTCTAATTTCTGTCCATGTCTAGTGAATTTACAATGCTGTTGACTTTCGCTGTGCAGCACCTTGATTCAGTTCTCCGTGTATGTATATATATACACATCCATTCTCTTTCGCATTCTCTTCCCACGTAGCTTAGTCCAGGGTGGTGCCGACCGCTCCCTGTGCTTTGTAGAAGGTGGTTGTGGATCGTCTGCTTAATACATATTAGAATGCATGTGTTCATCCCACCCTCCTCATTCAACCCACCTCCGCATGCCTTTGCCCTCTCGAAACCCTGTACTTGCGTTCTAAATCTGTGACTCTGTTTGTGCTTTCTACTTTCCTGGTGTCGACTTGAGATGCCACCTATACGTGCTATCGTTGGAATTTTCTCTTTCTCTGTTGGACGCCCATGCTGAGTACAGGGAACTCCGGATCTATCGAAGATGCTGGAAATGGCAGGATATTATTCTGTTTCATGGCTGAGCAGTATTCCATGCTCTATGTGTACCAACTCTTCACTTTCCATTCATCTGGGGATGGACATTGTGTTTTTACTTTCAAGACTTGGCTCTTGTCAATAGGTGGCTAGTGACAGCTGGGGCACCCGTGTCTCTCTAAAGTACACATGGTTCTGCAAACGCTTCCAAAACACTGCAGAGGAAAGAACACTCCCAAACTCATTGTACGAAGCCATCCCCCTGATCCCCAAACCAGACAAAGATACTACAAGAAAAGAAAACTGGAGAGCAATATCACCGATGAACTTAGATGCAAAAATCCTCAACAAGATACTAGCCAACAGACTCCAACATGACATTAAAAGGATCACACACCATGACACTGTGTTTTTACTTTCAAGCCTTGGCTCTTGTCAATAGGTGTGCAGGGGTCGCTGGCCTGCCCGGGTCTCCCCAAATGATACTTTACTGTGCAAAGACAGCCAGGAGGTGGATTGCCACATCATGTGGCCGGCTCTCTGGTTTTGTTTTTCTTTGGCAGGAATCTCTTGATTGTTTTCAGTGGTGCCTGTTACCAGGGCGCAATACCACCAGTGGCTTAGGAGGCTTCCCTTTTCTCCAGGCCCTCTCCCGAAGGTATTGCTTCCAGACGTATTGACACTGGCAATCCTAACGGCTGCCAGGTGAAACCGCGAAGGCGTTTCAATTTCCATTTCTCCCATTCGCATGGGCGTGGAGCATATTTCCTGGGCCTTTCTTAGAAACCAACACAAAGGGAAACAAAACACGCATGGTGAATTCAACTTACCTCTTGAAACCGCCTGTTGCCAATCAATCCTGTTTCGGGCTCTTTTCCAGTGCCTATCCCCAGCACATTTTTGCAGCGGGGGTGTCAATTACAACCCCGCTGGCCTTTTGAACAGGAAGGGCCGCTGAGCTCCCTTTGGAACGTTGTAGTTACAGGAGGCGGCCACAAGGCGGCAGCATTTTCCCACAGCTGGTCGGATTCCCCAGGAACGCAGACCTTGCGCACACGCGTGTTCTTGGAATATGAATTAGAGAGGAACGTGTCCGGACAGACACCTAAGGGCTTGTGTCTCACTCCTTCTCCCACTTACCCTTCCCACTCTCGATTCATCACACCCCCTGCAAACCCCTCCTGAAGAGTGTGTTGTCGGAGGCAAGTGGGGTGACTCTAAGGAAGGAGGTGAATGGCGGGAACCCCACCAGCAGGAGACCTGGACACCAGGTGATGTTTGAACACTGTTGTGCATGTCGGACCACCATCCTCTGGCTGCAGTGGGCTTGGCTTAGCTGCAGGAGGGCACACCTACATCTACAGAGACTGCTGCCAACCAGAAGGGACCAGGCACCACAGGTCCAAAGGGGATAATTCGCTGGTGCGACCCACTCCCGCGCCGACCTGCCTCACTGTGACCACACTCCAACTTTGGTGCCCAAGCCTGCTCACGCTCCAGGGAAGTGACACCCGCGCATCTCTCTGAGGCCTGAGAGGAACATACTGGATCTCGATCATTTTGCTTTTTATAGAGATTCTAATTTCTGTCCATGTCTAGTGAATTTACAATGCTGTTGACTTTCGCTGTGCAGCACCTTGATTCAGTTCTCCGTGTATGTATATATATACACATCCATTCTCTTTCGCATTCTCTTCCCACGTAGCTTAGTCCAGGGTGGTGCCGACCGCTCCCTGTGCTTTGTAGTAGGTGGTTGTGGATCGTCTGCTTTATACATATTAGAATGCATGTGTTAATCCCACCCTCCTCATTCAACCCACCTCCGCATGCCTTTGCCCTCTCGAAACCCTGTACTTGCATTCTAAATCTGTGACTCTGTTTGTGCTTTCTACTTTCCTGGTATCGACTTTGAGATGCCACCTATACGTGCTATCGTTGGAATTTTCTCTTTCTCTGTTGGACGTCCCATGCTGAGTACAGGGAACTCCGGATCTATCGAAGATGCTGGAAATGGCAGGATATTATTCTGTTTCATGGCTGAGCAGTATTCCATGCTCTATGTGTACCAACTCTTCACTTTCCATTCATCTGGGGATGGACATTGTGTTTTTACTTTCAAGACTTGGCTGTTGTCAATAGGTGGCTAGTGACAGCTGGGGCACCTGTGTCTCTAAAGTACACATGGTTCTGCAAACGCTTCCAAAACACTGCAGAGGAAAGAACACTCCCAAACTCATTGTACGAAGCCATCCACCTGATCCCCAAACCAGACAAAGATACTACAAGAAAAGAAAACTGGAGAGCAATATCACCGATGAACTTAGATGCAAAAATCCTCAACAAGATACTAGCCAACAGACTCCAACATGACATTAAAAGGATCACACACCATGACACTGTGTTTTTACTTTCAAGCCTTGGCTCTTGTCAATAGGTGTGCAGGGGTCGCTGGCCTGCCCGGGTCTCCCCAAATGATACTTTACTGTGCAAAGACAGCCAGGAGGTGGATTGCCACATCATGTGGCCGGCTCTCTGGTTTTGTTTTTCTTTGGCAGGAATCTCTTGATTGTTTTCAGTGGTGCCTGTTACCAGGGCGCAATACCACCAGTGGCTTAGGAGGCTTCCCTTTTCTCCAGGCCCTCTCCCGAAGGTATTGCTTCCAGACGTATTGACACTGGCAATCCTAACGGCTGCCAGGTGAAACCGCGAAGGCGTTTCAATTTCCATTTCTCCCATTCGCATGGGCGTGGAGCATATTTCCTGGGCCTTTCTTAGAAACCAACACAAAGGGAAACAAAACACGCATGGTGAATTCAACTTACCTCTTGAAACCGCCTGTTGCCAATCAATCCTGTTTCGGGCTCTTTTCCAGTGCCTATCCCCAGCACATTTTTGCAGCGGGGGTGTCAATTACAACCCCGCTGGCCTTTTGAACAGGAAGGGCCGCTGAGCTCCCTTTGGAACGTTGTAGTTACAGGAGGCGGCCACAAGGCGGCAGCATTTTCCCACAGCTGGTCGGATTCCCCAGGAACGCAGACCTTGCGCACACGCGTGTTCTTGGAATATGAATTAGAGAGGAACGTGTCCGGACAGACACCTAAGGGCTTGTGTCTCACTCCTTCTCCCACTTACCCTTCCCACTCTCGATTCATCACACCCCCTGCAAACCCCTCCTGAAGAGTGTGTTGTCGGAGGCAAGTGGGGTGACTCTAAGGAAGGAGGTGAATGGCGGGAACCCCACCAGCAGGAGACCTGGACACCAGGTGATGTTTGAACACTGTTGTGCATGTCGGACCACCATCCTCTGGCTGCAGTGGGCTTGGCTTAGCTGCAGGAGGGCACACCTACATCTACAGAGACTGCTGCCAACCAGAAGGGACCAGGCACCACAGGTCCAAAGGGGTTAATTCGCTGGTGCGACCCACTCCCGCGCCGACCTGCCTCACTGTGACCACACTCCAACTTTGGTGCCCAAGCCTGCTCACGCTCCAGGGAAGTGACACCCGCGCATCTCTCTGAGGCCTGAGAGGAACATACTGGATCTCGATCATTTTGCTTTTTATAGAGATTCTAATTTCTGTCCATGTCTAGTGAATTTACAATGCTGTTGACTTTCGCTGTGCAGCACCTTGATTCAGTTCTCCGTGTATGTATATATATACACATCCATTCTCTTTCGCATTCTCTTCCCACGTAGCTTAGTCCAGGGTGGTGCCGACCGCTCCCTGTGCTTTGTAGAAGGTGGTTGTGGATCGTCTGCTTAATACATATTAGAATGCATGTGTTAATCCCACCCTCCTCATTCAACCCACCTCCGCATGCCTTTGCCCTCT
Organism: Hippopotamus amphibius kiboko; assembly: GCF_030028045.1. NCBI lineage: Eukaryota > Metazoa > Chordata > Mammalia > Artiodactyla > Hippopotamidae > Hippopotamus > Hippopotamus amphibius. The sequence goes on along the minus strand of NC_080191.1, from coordinate 96,830,465 downwards.
CGAAACCCTGTACTTGCGTTCTAAATCTGTGACTCTGTTTGTGCTTTCTACTTTCCTGGTATCGACTTTGAGATGCCACCTATACGTGCTATCGTTGGAATTTTCTCTTTCTGTGTTGGACATCCCATGCTGAGTACAGGGAACTCCAGATCTATCGAAGATGCTGGAAATGGCAGGATATTATTCTGTTTCATGGCTGAGCAGTATTCCATGCTCTATGTGTACCAACTCTTCACTTTCCATTCATCTGGGGATGGACATTGTGTTTTTACTTTCAAGACTTGGCTGTTGTCAATAGGTGGCTAGTGACAGCTGGGGCACCCGTGTCTCTCTAAAGTACACATGGTTCTGCAAACGCTTCCAAAACACTGCAGAGGAAAGAACACTCCCAAACTCATTGTACGAAGCCATCCACCTGATCCCCAAACCAGACAAAGATACTACAAGAAAAGAAAACTGGAGAGCAATATCACCGATGAACTTAGATGCAAAAATCCTCAACAAGATACTAGACAACAGACTCCAACATGACATTAAAAGGATCACACACCATGACACTGTGTTTTTACTTTCAAGCCTTGGCTCTTGTCAATAGGTGTGCAGGGGTCGCTGGCCTGCCCGGGTCTCCCCAAATGATACTTTACTGTGCAAAGACAGCCAGGAGGTGGATTGCCACATCATGTGGCCGGCTCTCTGGTTTTGTTTTTCTTTGGCAGGAATCTCTTGATTGTTTTCAGTGGTGCCTGTTACCAGGGCGCAATACCACCAGTGGCTTAGGAGGCTTCCCTTTTCTCCAGGCCCTCTCCCGAAGGTATTGCTTCCAGACGTATTGACACTGGCAATCCTAACGGCTGCCAGGTGAAACCGCGAAGGCGTTTCAATTTCCATTTCTCCCATTCGCATGGGCGTGGAGCATATTTCCTGGGCCTTTCTTAGAAACCAACACAAAGGGAAACAAAACACGCATGGTGAATTCAACTTACCTCTTGAAACCGCCTGTTGCCAATCAATCCTGTTTCGGGCTCTTTTCCAGTGCCTATCCCCAGGACATTTTTGCAGCGGGGGTGTCAATTACAACCCCGCTGGCCTTTTGAACAGGAAGGGCCGCTGAGCTCCCTTTGGAACGTTGTAGTTACAGGAGGCGGCCACAAGGCGGCAGCATTTTCCCACAGCTGGTCGGATTCCCCAGGAACGCAGACCTTGCGCACACGCGTGTTCTTGGAATATGAATTAGAGAGGAACGTGTCCGGACAGACACCTAAGGGCTTGTGTCTCACTCCTTCTCCCACTTACCCTTCCCACTCTCGATTCATCACACCCCCTGCAAACCCCTCCTGAAGAGTGTGTTGTCGGAGGCAAGTGGGGTGACTCTAAGGAAGGAGGTGAATGGCGGGAACCCCACCAGCAGGAGACCTGGACACCAGGTGATGTTTGAACACTGTTGTGCATGTCGGACCACCATCCTCTGGCTGCAGTGGGCTTGGCTTAGCTGCAGGAGGGCACACCTACATCTACAGAGACTGCTGCCAACCAGAAGGGACCAGGCACCACAGGTCCAAAGGGGTTAATTCGCTGGTGCGACCCACTCCCGCGCCGACCTGCCTCACTGTGACCACACTCCAACTTTGGTGCCCAAGCCTGCTCACGCTCCAGGGAAGTGACACCCGCGCATCTCTCTGAGGCCTGAGAGGAACATACTGGATCTCGATCATTTTGCTTTTTATAGAGATTCTAATTTCTGTCCATGTCTAGTGAATTTACAATGCTGTTGACTTTCGCTGTGCAGCACCTTGATTCAGTTCTCCATGTATGTATATATATACACATCCATTCTCTTTCGCATTCTCTTCCCACGTAGCTTAGTCCAGGGTGGTGGCGACCGGTCCCTGTGCTTTGTAGAAGGTGGTTGTGGATCGTCTGCTTAATACATATTAGAATGCATGTGTTAATCCCACCCTCCTCATTCAACCCACCTCCGCATGCCTTTGCCCTCTCGAAACCCTGTACTTGCGTTCTAAATCTGTGACTCTGTTTGTGCTTTCTACTTTCCTGGTATCGACTTTGAGATGCCACCTATACGTGCTATCGTTGGAATTTTCTCTTTCTCTGTTGGACGTCCCATGCTGAGTACAGGGAACTCCGGATCTATCGAAGATGCTGGAAATGGCAGGATATTATTCTGTTTCATGGCTGAGCAGTATTCCATGCTCTATGTGTACCAACTCTTCACTTTCCATTCATCTGGGGATGGACATTGTGTTTTTACTTTCAAGACTTGGCTGTTGTCAATAGGTGGCTAGTGACAGCTGGGGCACCCGTGTCTCTCTAAAGTACACATGGTTCTGCAAACGCTTCCAAAACACTGCAGAGGAAAGAACACTCCCAAACTCATTGTACGAAGCCATCCACCTGATCCCCAAACCAGACAAAGATACTACAAGAAAAGAAAACTGGAGAGCAATATCACCGATGAACTTAGATGCAAAAATCCTCAACAAGATACTAGCCAACAGACTCCAACATGACATTAAAAGGATCACACACCATGACACTGTGTTTTTACTTTCAAGTCTTGGCTCTTGTCAATAGGTGTGCAGGGGTCGCTGGCCTGCCCGGGTCTCCCCAAATGATACTTTACTGTGCAAAGACAGCCAGGAGGTGGATTGCCACATCATGTGGCCGGCTCTCTGGTTTTGTTTTTCTTTGGCAGGAATCTCTTGATTGTTTTCAGTGGTGCCTGTTACCAGGGCGCAATACCACCAGTGGCTTAGGAGGCTTCCCTTTTCTCCAGGCCCTCTCCCGAAGGTATTGCTTCCAGACGTATTGACACTGGCAATCCTAACGGCTGCCAGGTGAAACCGCGAAGGCGTTTCAATTTCCATTTCTCCCATTCGCATGGGCGTGGAGCATATTTCCTGGGCCTTTCTTAGAAACCAACACAAAGGGAAACAAAACACGCATGGTGAATTCAACTTACCTCTTGAAACCGCCTGTTGCCAATCAATCCTGTTTCGGGCTCTTTTCCAGTGCCTATCCCCAGGACATTTTTGCAGCGGGGGTGTCAATTACAACCCCGCTGGCCTTTTGAACAGGAAGGGCCGCTGAGCTCCCTTTGGAACGTTGTAGTTACAGGAGGCGGCCACAAGGCGGCAGCATTTTCCCACAGCTGGTCGGATTCCCCAGGAACGCAGACCTTGCGCACACGCGTGTTCTTGGAATATGAATTAGAGAGGAACGTGTCCGGACAGACACCTAAGGGCTTGTGTCTCACTCCTTCTCCCACTTACCCTTCCCACTCTCGATTCATCACACCCCCTGCAAACCCCTCCTGAAGAGTGTGTTGTCGGAGGCAAGTGGGGTGACTCTAAGGAAGGAGGTGAATGGCGGGAACCCCACCAGCAGGAGACCTGGACACCAGGTGATGTTTGAACACTGTTGTGCATGTCGGACCACCATCCTCTGGCTGCAGTGGGCTTGGCTTAGCTGCAGGAGGGCACACCTACATCTACAGAGACTGCTGCCAACCAGAAGGGACCAGGCACCACAGGTCCAAAGGGGATAATTCGCTGGTGCGACCCACTCCCGCGCCGACCTGCCTCACTGTGACCACACTCCAACTTTGGTGCCCAAGCCTGCTCACGCTCCAGGGAAGTGACACCCGCGCATCTCTCTGAGGCCTGAGAGGAACATACTGGATCTCGATCATTTTGCTTTTTATAGAGATTCTAATTTCTGTCCATGTCTAGTGAATTTACAATGCTGTTGACTTTCGCTGTGCAGCACCTTGATTCAGTTCTCCGTGTATGTATATATATACACATCCATTCTCTTTCGCATTCTCTTCCCACGTAGCTTAGTCCAGGGTGGTGCCGACCGCTCCCTGTGCTTTGTAGTAGGTGGTTGTGGATCGTCTGCTTAATACATATTAGAATGCATGTGTTAATCCCACCCTCCTCATTCAACCCACCTCCGCATGCCTTTGCCCTCTCGAAACCCTGTACTTGCGTTCTAAATCTGTGACTCTGTTTGTGCTTTCTACTTTCCTGGTATCGACTTTGAGATGCCACCTATATGTGCTATCGTTGGAATTTTCTCTTTCTCTGTTGGACGTCCCATGCTGAGTACAGGGAACTCCGGATCTATCGAAGATGCTGGAAATGGCAGGATATTATTCTGTTTCATGGCTGAGCAGTATTCCATGCTCTATGTGTACCAACTCTTCACTTTCCATTCATCTGGGGATGGACATTGTGTTTTTACTTTCAAGACTTGGCTGTTGTCAATAGGTGGCTAGTGACAGCTGGGGCACCCGTGTCTCTCTAAAGTACACATGGTTCTGCAAACGCTTCCAAAACACTGCAGAGGAAAGAACACTCCCAAACTCATTGTACGAAGCCATCCACCTGATCCCCAAACCAGACAAAGATACTACAAGAAAAGAAAACTGGAGAGCAATATCACCGATGAACTTAGATGCAAAAATCCTCAACAAGATACTAGACAACAGACTCCAACATGACATTAAAAGGATCACACACCATGACACTGTGTTTTAACTTTCAAGCCTTGGCTCTTGTCAATAGGTGTGCAGGGGTCGCTGGCCTGCCCGGGTCTCCCCAAATGATACTTTACTGTGCAAAGACAGCCAGGAGGTGGATTGCCACATCATGTGGCTGGCTCTCTGGTTTTGTTTTTCTTTGGCAGGAATCTCTTGATTGTTTTCAGTGGTGCCTGTTACCAGGGCGCAATACCACCAGTGGCTTAGGAGGCTTCCCTTTTCTCCAGGCCCTCTCCCGAAGGTATTGCTTCCAGACGTATTGATACTGGCAATCCTAACGGCTGCCAGGTGAAACCGCGAAGGCGTTTCAATTTCCATTTCTCCCATTCGCATGGGCGTGGAGCATATTTCCTGGGCCTTTCTTAGAAACCAACACAAAGGGAAACAAAACACGCATGGTGAATTCAACTTACCTCTTGAAACCGCCTGTTGCCAATCAATCCTGTTTCGGGCTCTTTTCCAGTGCCTATCCCCAGGACATTTTTGCAGCGGGGGTGTCAATTACAACCCCGCTGGCCTTTTGAACAGGAAGGGCCGCTGAGCTCCCTTTGGAACGTTGTAGTTACAGGAGGCGGCCACAAGGCGGCAGCATTTTCCCACAGCTGGTCGGATTCCCCAGGAACGCAGACCTTGCGCACACGCGTGTTCTTGGAATATGAATTAGAGAGGAACGTGTCCGGACAGACACCTAAGGGCTTGTGTCTCACTCCTTCTCCCACTTACCCTTCCCACTCTCGATTCATCACACCCCCTGCAAACCCCTCCTGAAGAGTGTGTTGTCGGAGGCAAGTGGGGTGACTCTAAGGAAGGAGGTGAATGGCGGGAACCCCACCAGCAGGAGACCTGGACACCAGGTGATGTTTGAACACTGTTGTGCATGTCGGACCACCATCCTCTGGCTGCAGTGGGCTTGGCTTAGCTGCAGGAGGGCACACCTACATCTACAGAGACTGCTGCCAACCAGAAGGGACCAGGCACCACAGGTCCAAAGGGGTTAATTCGCTGGTGCGACCCACTCCCGCGCCGACCTGCCTCACTGTGACCACACTCCAACTTTGGTGCCCAAGCCTGCTCACGCTCCAGGGAAGTGACACCCGCGCATCTCTCTGAGGCCTGAGAGGAACATACTGGATCTCGATCATTTTGCTTTTTATAGAGATTCTAATTTCTGTCCATGTCTAGTGAATTTACAATGCTGTTGACTTTCGCTGTGCAGCACCTTGATTCAGTTCTCCGTGTATGTATATATATACACATCCATTCTCTTTCGCATTCTCTTCCCACGTAGCTTAGTCCAGGGTGGTGCCGACCGCTCCCTGTGCTTTGTAGAAGGTGGTTGTGGATCGTCTGCTTAATACATATTAGAATGCATGTGTTAATCCCACCCTCCTCATTCAACCCACCTCCGCATGCCTTTGCCCTCTCAAAACCCTGTACTTGCGTTCTAAATCTGTGACTCTGTTTGTGCTTTCTACTTTCCTGGTATCGACTTTGAGATGCCACCTATACGTGCTATCGTTGGAATTTTCTCTTTCTCTGTTGGACGTCCCATGCTGAGTACAGGGAACTCCGGATCTATCGAAGATGCTGGAAATGGCAGGATTTTATTCTGTTTCATGGCTGAGCAGTATTCCATGCTCTATGTGTACCATCTCTTCACTTTCCATTCATCTGGGGATGGACATTGTGTTTTTACTTTCAAGACTTGGCTGTTGTCAATAGGTGGCTAGTGACAGCTGGGGCACCCGTGTCTCTCTAAAGTACACATGGTTCTGCAAACGCTTCCAAAACACTGCAGAGGAAAGAACACTCCCAAACTCATTGTACGAAGCCATCCACCTGATCCCCAAACCAGACAAAGATACTACAAGAAAAGAAAACTGGAGAGCAATATCACCGATGAACTTAGATGCAAAAATCCTCAACAAGATACAAGCCAACAGACTCCAACATGACATTAAAAGGATCACACACCATGACACTGTGTTTTTACTTTCAAGTCTTGGCTCTTGTCAATAGGTGTGCAGGGGTCGCTGGCCTGCCCTGGTCTCCCCAAATGATACTTTACTGTGCAAAGACAGCCAGGAGGTGGATTGCCACATCATGTGGCCGGCTCTCTGGTTTTGTTTTGTTTTTGGCAGGAATCTCTTGATTGTTTTCAGTGGTGCCTGTTACCAGGGCGCAATACCACCAGTGGCTTAGGAGGCTTCCCTTTTCTCCAGGCCCTCTCCCGAAGGTATTGCTTCCAGACGTATTGACACTGGCAATCCTAACGGCTGCCAGGTGAAACCGCGAAGGCGTTTCAATTTCCATTTCTCCCATTCGCATGGGCGTGGAGCATATTTCCTGGGCCTTTCTTAGAAACCAACACAAAGGGAAACAAAACACGCATGGTGAATTCAACTTACCTCTTGAAACCGCCTGTTGCCAATCAATCTTGTTTCGGGCTCTTTTCCAGTGCCTATCCCCAGGACATTTTTGCAGCGGGGGTGTCAATTACAACCCCGCTCGCCTTTTGAACAGGAAGGGCCGCTGAGCTCCCTTTGGAACGTTGTAGTTACAGGAGGCGGCCACAAGGCGGCAGCATTTTCCCACAGCTGGTCGGATTCCCCAGGAACGCAGACCTTGCGCACACGCGTGTTCTTGGAATATGAATTAGAGAGGAACGTGTCCGGACAGACACCTAAGGGCTTGTGTCTCACTCCTTCTCCCACTTACCCTTCCCACTCTCGATTCATCACACCCCCTGCAAACCCCTCCTGAAGAGTGTGTTGTCGGAGGCAAGTGGGGTGACTCTAAGGAAGGAGGTGAATGGCGGGAACCCCACCAGCAGGAGACCTGGACACCAGGTGATGTTTGAACACTGTTGTGCATGTCGGACCACCATCCTCTGGCTGCAGTGGGCTTGGCTTAGCTGCAGGAGGGCACACCTACATCTACAGAGACGGCTGCCAACCAGAAGGGACCAGGCACCACAGGTCCAAAGGGGTTAATTCGCTGGTGCGACCCACTCCCGCGCCGACCTGCCTCACTGTGAACCACACTCCAACTTTGGTGCCCAAGCCTGCTCACGCTCCAGGGAAGTGACACCCGCGCATCTCTCTGAGGCCTGAGAGGAACATACTGGATCTCGATCATTTTGCTTTTTATAGAGATTCTAATTTCTGTCCATGTCTAGTGAATTTACAATGCTGTTGACTTTCGCTGTGCAGCACCTTGATTCAGTTCTCCGTGTATGTATATATATACACATCCATTCTCTTTCGCATTCTCTTCCCACGTAGCTTAGTCCAGGGTGGTGCCGACCGCTCCCTGTGCTTTGTAGAAGGTGGTTGTGGATCGTCTGCTTAATACATATTAGAATGCATGTGTTCATCCCACCCTCCTCATTCAACCCACCTCCGCATGCCTTTGCCCTCTCGAAACCCTGTACTTGCGTTCTAAATCTGTGACTCTGTTTGTGCTTTCTACTTTCCTGGTGTCGACTTGAGATGCCACCTATACGTGCTATCGTTGGAATTTTCTCTTTCTCTGTTGGACGCCCATGCTGAGTACAGGGAACTCCGGATCTATCGAAGATGCTGGAAATGGCAGGATATTATTCTGTTTCATGGCTGAGCAGTATTCCATGCTCTATGTGTACCAACTCTTCACTTTCCATTCATCTGGGGATGGACATTGTGTTTTTACTTTCAAGACTTGGCTCTTGTCAATAGGTGGCTAGTGACAGCTGGGGCACCCGTGTCTCTCTAAAGTACACATGGTTCTGCAAACGCTTCCAAAACACTGCAGAGGAAAGAACACTCCCAAACTCATTGTACGAAGCCATCCCCCTGATCCCCAAACCAGACAAAGATACTACAAGAAAAGAAAACTGGAGAGCAATATCACCGATGAACTTAGATGCAAAAATCCTCAACAAGATACTAGCCAACAGACTCCAACATGACATTAAAAGGATCACACACCATGACACTGTGTTTTTACTTTCAAGCCTTGGCTCTTGTCAATAGGTGTGCAGGGGTCGCTGGCCTGCCCGGGTCTCCCCAAATGATACTTTACTGTGCAAAGACAGCCAGGAGGTGGATTGCCACATCATGTGGCCGGCTCTCTGGTTTTGTTTTTCTTTGGCAGGAATCTCTTGATTGTTTTCAGTGGTGCCTGTTACCAGGGCGCAATACCACCAGTGGCTTAGGAGGCTTCCCTTTTCTCCAGGCCCTCTCCCGAAGGTATTGCTTCCAGACGTATTGACACTGGCAATCCTAACGGCTGCCAGGTGAAACCGCGAAGGCGTTTCAATTTCCATTTCTCCCATTCGCATGGGCGTGGAGCATATTTCCTGGGCCTTTCTTAGAAACCAACACAAAGGGAAACAAAACACGCATGGTGAATTCAACTTACCTCTTGAAACCGCCTGTTGCCAATCAATCCTGTTTCGGGCTCTTTTCCAGTGCCTATCCCCAGCACATTTTTGCAGCGGGGGTGTCAATTACAACCCCGCTGGCCTTTTGAACAGGAAGGGCCGCTGAGCTCCCTTTGGAACGTTGTAGTTACAGGAGGCGGCCACAAGGCGGCAGCATTTTCCCACAGCTGGTCGGATTCCCCAGGAACGCAGACCTTGCGCACACGCGTGTTCTTGGAATATGAATTAGAGAGGAACGTGTCCGGACAGACACCTAAGGGCTTGTGTCTCACTCCTTCTCCCACTTACCCTTCCCACTCTCGATTCATCACACCCCCTGCAAACCCCTCCTGAAGAGTGTGTTGTCGGAGGCAAGTGGGGTGACTCTAAGGAAGGAGGTGAATGGCGGGAACCCCACCAGCAGGAGACCTGGACACCAGGTGATGTTTGAACACTGTTGTGCATGTCGGACCACCATCCTCTGGCTGCAGTGGGCTTGGCTTAGCTGCAGGAGGGCACACCTACATCTACAGAGACTGCTGCCAACCAGAAGGGACCAGGCACCACAGGTCCAAAGGGGATAATTCGCTGGTGCGACCCACTCCCGCGCCGACCTGCCTCACTGTGACCACACTCCAACTTTGGTGCCCAAGCCTGCTCACGCTCCAGGGAAGTGACACCCGCGCATCTCTCTGAGGCCTGAGAGGAACATACTGGATCTCGATCATTTTGCTTTTTATAGAGATTCTAATTTCTGTCCATGTCTAGTGAATTTACAATGCTGTTGACTTTCGCTGTGCAGCACCTTGATTCAGTTCTCCGTGTATGTATATATATACACATCCATTCTCTTTCGCATTCTCTTCCCACGTAGCTTAGTCCAGGGTGGTGCCGACCGCTCCCTGTGCTTTGTAGTAGGTGGTTGTGGATCGTCTGCTTTATACATATTAGAATGCATGTGTTAATCCCACCCTCCTCATTCAACCCACCTCCGCATGCCTTTGCCCTCTCGAAACCCTGTACTTGCATTCTAAATCTGTGACTCTGTTTGTGCTTTCTACTTTCCTGGTATCGACTTTGAGATGCCACCTATACGTGCTATCGTTGGAATTTTCTCTTTCTCTGTTGGACGTCCCATGCTGAGTACAGGGAACTCCGGATCTATCGAAGATGCTGGAAATGGCAGGATATTATTCTGTTTCATGGCTGAGCAGTATTCCATGCTCTATGTGTACCAACTCTTCACTTTCCATTCATCTGGGGATGGACATTGTGTTTTTACTTTCAAGACTTGGCTGTTGTCAATAGGTGGCTAGTGACAGCTGGGGCACCTGTGTCTCTAAAGTACACATGGTTCTGCAAACGCTTCCAAAACACTGCAGAGGAAAGAACACTCCCAAACTCATTGTACGAAGCCATCCACCTGATCCCCAAACCAGACAAAGATACTACAAGAAAAGAAAACTGGAGAGCAATATCACCGATGAACTTAGATGCAAAAATCCTCAACAAGATACTAGCCAACAGACTCCAACATGACATTAAAAGGATCACACACCATGACACTGTGTTTTTACTTTCAAGCCTTGGCTCTTGTCAATAGGTGTGCAGGGGTCGCTGGCCTGCCCGGGTCTCCCCAAATGATACTTTACTGTGCAAAGACAGCCAGGAGGTGGATTGCCACATCATGTGGCCGGCTCTCTGGTTTTGTTTTTCTTTGGCAGGAATCTCTTGATTGTTTTCAGTGGTGCCTGTTACCAGGGCGCAATACCACCAGTGGCTTAGGAGGCTTCCCTTTTCTCCAGGCCCTCTCCCGAAGGTATTGCTTCCAGACGTATTGACACTGGCAATCCTAACGGCTGCCAGGTGAAACCGCGAAGGCGTTTCAATTTCCATTTCTCCCATTCGCATGGGCGTGGAGCATATTTCCTGGGCCTTTCTTAGAAACCAACACAAAGGGAAACAAAACACGCATGGTGAATTCAACTTACCTCTTGAAACCGCCTGTTGCCAATCAATCCTGTTTCGGGCTCTTTTCCAGTGCCTATCCCCAGCACATTTTTGCAGCGGGGGTGTCAATTACAACCCCGCTGGCCTTTTGAACAGGAAGGGCCGCTGAGCTCCCTTTGGAACGTTGTAGTTACAGGAGGCGGCCACAAGGCGGCAGCATTTTCCCACAGCTGGTCGGATTCCCCAGGAACGCAGACCTTGCGCACACGCGTGTTCTTGGAATATGAATTAGAGAGGAACGTGTCCGGACAGACACCTAAGGGCTTGTGTCTCACTCCTTCTCCCACTTACCCTTCCCACTCTCGATTCATCACACCCCCTGCAAACCCCTCCTGAAGAGTGTGTTGTCGGAGGCAAGTGGGGTGACTCTAAGGAAGGAGGTGAATGGCGGGAACCCCACCAGCAGGAGACCTGGACACCAGGTGATGTTTGAACACTGTTGTGCATGTCGGACCACCATCCTCTGGCTGCAGTGGGCTTGGCTTAGCTGCAGGAGGGCACACCTACATCTACAGAGACTGCTGCCAACCAGAAGGGACCAGGCACCACAGGTCCAAAGGGGTTAATTCGCTGGTGCGACCCACTCCCGCGCCGACCTGCCTCACTGTGACCACACTCCAACTTTGGTGCCCAAGCCTGCTCACGCTCCAGGGAAGTGACACCCGCGCATCTCTCTGAGGCCTGAGAGGAACATACTGGATCTCGATCATTTTGCTTTTTATAGAGATTCTAATTTCTGTCCATGTCTAGTGAATTTACAATGCTGTTGACTTTCGCTGTGCAGCACCTTGATTCAGTTCTCCGTGTATGTATATATATACACATCCATTCTCTTTCGCATTCTCTTCCCACGTAGCTTAGTCCAGGGTGGTGCCGACCGCTCCCTGTGCTTTGTAGAAGGTGGTTGTGGATCGTCTGCTTAATACATATTAGAATGCATGTGTTAATCCCACCCTCCTCATTCAACCCACCTCCGCATGCCTTTGCCCTCTCGAAACCCTGTACTTGCGTTCTAAATCTGTGACTCTGTTTGTGCTTTCTACTTTCCTGGTATCGACTTTGAGATGCCACCTATACGTGCTATCGTTGGAATTTTCTCTTTCTCTGTTGGACATCCCATGCTGAGTACAGGGAACTCCAGATCTATCGAAGATGCTGGAAATGGCAGGATATTATTCTGTTTCATGGCTGAGCAGTATTCCATGCTCTATGTGTACCAACTCTTCACTTTCCATTCATCTGGGGATGGACATTGTGTTTTTACTTTCAAGACTTGGCTGTTGTCAATAGGTGGCTAGTGACAGCTGGGGCACCCGTGTCTCTCTAAAGTACACATGGTTCTGCAAACGCTTCCAAAACACTGCAGAGGAAAGAACACTCCCAAACTCATTGTACGAAGCCATCCACCTGATCCCCAAACCAGACAAAGATACTACAAGAAAAGAAAACTGGAGAGCAATATCACCGATGAACTTAGATGCAAAAATCCTCAACAAGATACTAGACAACAGACTCCAACATGACATTAAAAGGATCACACACCATGACACTGTGTTTTTACTTTCAAGCCTTGGCTCTTGTCAATAGGTGTGCAGGGGTCGCTGGCCTGCCCGGGTCTCCCCAAATGATACTTTACTGTGCAAAGACAGCCAGGAGGTGGATTGCCACATCATGTGGCCGGCTCTCTGGTTTTGTTTTTCTTTGGCAGGAATCTCTTGATTGTTTTCAGTGGTGCCTGTTACCAGGGCGCAATACCACCAGTGGCTTAGGAGGCTTCCCTTTTCTCCAGGCCCTCTCCCGAAGGTATTGCTTCCAGACGTATTGACACTGGCAATCCTAACGGCTGCCAGGTGAAACCGCGAAGGCGTTTCAATTTCCATTTCTCCCATTCGCATGGGCGTGGAGCATATTTCCTGGGCCTTTCTTAGAAACCAACACAAAGGGAAACAAAACACGCATGGTGAATTCAACTTACCTCTTGAAACCGCCTGTTGCCAATCAATCCTGTTTCGGGCTCTTTTCCAGTGCCTATCCCCAGGACATTTTTGCAGCGGGGGTGTCAATTACAACCCCGCTGGCCTTTTGAACAGGAAGGGCCGCTGAGCTCCCTTTGGAACGTTGTAGTTACAGGAGGCGGCCACAAGGCGGCAGCATTTTCCCACAGCTGGTCGGATTCCCCAGGAACGCAGACCTTGCGCACACGCGTGTTCTTGGAATATGAATTAGAGAGGAACGTGTCCGGACAGACACCTAAGGGCTTGTGTCTCACTCCTTCTCCCACTTACCCTTCCCACTCTCGATTCATCACACCCCCTGCAAACCCCTCCTGAAGAGTGTGTTGTCGGAGGCAAGTGGGGTGACTCTAAGGAAGGAGGTGAATGGCGGGAACCCCACCAGCAGGAGACCTGGACACCAGGTGATGTTTGAACACTGTTGTGCATGTCGGACCACCATCCTCTGGCTGCAGTGGGCTTGGCTTAGCTGCAGGAGGGCACACCTACATCTACAGAGACTGCTGCCAACCAGAAGGGACCAGGCACCACAGGTCCAAAGGGGTTAATTCGCTGGTGCGACCCACTCCCGCGCCGACCTGCCTCACTGTGACCACACTCCAACTTTGGTGCCCAAGCCTGCTCACGCTCCAGGGAAGTGACACCCGCGCATCTCTCTGAGGCCTGAGAGGAACATACTGGATCTCGATCATTTTGCTTTTTATAGAGATTCTAATTTCTGTCCATGTCTAGTGAATTTACAATGCTGTTGACTTTCGCTGTGCAGCACCTTGATTCAGTTCTCCATGTATGTATATATATACACATCCATTCTCTTTCGCATTCTCTTCCCACGTAGCTTAGTCCAGGGTGGTGGCGACCGCTCCCTGTGCTTTGTAGAAGGTGGTTGTGGATCGTCTGCTTAATACATATTAGAATGCATGTGTTAATCCCACCCTCCTCATTCAACCCACCTCCGCATGCCTTTGCCCTCTCGAAACCCTGTACTTGCGTTCTAAATCTGTGACTCTGTTTGTGCTTTCTACTTTCCTGGTATCGACTTTGAGATGCCACCTATACGTGCTATCGTTGGAATTTTCTCTTTCTCTGTTGGACGTCCCATGCTGAGTACAGGGAACTCCGGATCTATCGAAGATGCTGGAAATGGCAGGATATTATTCTGTTTCATGGCTGAGCAGTATTCCATGCTCTATGTGTACCAACTCTTCACTTTCCATTCATCTGGGGATGGACATTGTGTTTTTACTTTCAAGACTTGGCTGTTGTCAATAGGTGGCTAGTGACAGCTGGGGCACCCGTGTCTCTCTAAAGTACACATGGTTCTGCAAACGCTTCCAAAACACTGCAGAGGAAAGAACACTCCCAAACTCATTGTACGAAGCCATCCACCTGATCCCCAAACCAGACAAAGATACTACAAGAAAAGAAAACTGGAGAGCAATATCACCGATGAACTTAGATGCAAAAATCCTCAACAAGATACTAGCCAACAGACTCCAACATGACATTAAAAGGATCACACACCATGACACTGTGTTTTTACTTTCAAGTCTTGGCTCTTGTCAATAGGTGTGCAGGGGTCGCTGGCCTGCCCGGGTCTCCCCAAATGATACTTTACTGTGCAAAGACAGCCAGGAGGTGGATTGCCACATCATGTGGCCGGCTCTCTGGTTTTGTTTTTCTTTGGCAGGAATCTCTTGATTGTTTTCAGTGGTGCCTGTTACCAGGGCGCAATACCACCAGTGGCTTAGGAGGCTTCCCTTTTCTCCAGGCCCTCTCCCGAAGGTATTGCTTCCAGACGTATTGACACTGGCAATCCTAACGGCTGCCAGGTGAAACCGCGAAGGCGTTTCAATTTCCATTTCTCCCATTCGCATGGGCGTGGAGCATATTTCCTGGGCCTTTCTTAGAAACCAACACAAAGGGAAACAAAACACGCATGGTGAATTCAACTTACCTCTTGAAACCGCCTGTTGCCAATCAATCCTGTTTCGGGCTCTTTTCCAGTGCCTATCCCCAGGACATTTTTGCAGCGGGGGTGTCAATTACAACCCCGCTGGCCTTTTGAACAGGAAGGGCCGCTGAGCTCCCTTTGGAACGTTGTAGTTACAGGAGGCGGCCACAAGGCGGCAGCATTTTCCCACAGCTGGTCGGATTCCCCAGGAACGCAGACCTTGCGCACACGCGTGTTCTTGGAATATGAATTAGAGAGGAACGTGTCCGGACAGACACCTAAGGGCTTGTGTCTCACTCCTTCTCCCACTTACCCTTCCCACTCTCGATTCATCACACCCCCTGCAAACCCCTCCTGAAGAGTGTGTTGTCGGAGGCAAGTGGGGTGACTCTAAGGAAGGAGGTGAATGGCGGGAACCCCACCAGCAGGAGACCTGGACACCAGGTGATGTTTGAACACTGTTGTGCATGTCGGACCACCATCCTCTGGCTGCAGTGGGCTTGGCTTAGCTGCAGGAGGGCACACCTACATCTACAGAGACTGCTGCCAACCAGAAGGGACCAGGCACCACAGGTCCAAAGGGGATAATTCGCTGGTGCGACCCACTCCCGCGCCGACCTGCCTCACTGTGACCACACTCCAACTTTGGTGCCCAAGCCTGCTCACGCTCCAGGGAAGTGACACCCGCGCATCTCTCTGAGGCCTGAGAGGAACATACTGGATCTCGATCATTTTGCTTTTTATAGAGATTCTAATTTCTGTCCATGTCTAGTGAATTTACAATGCTGTTGACTTTCGCTGTGCAGCACCTTGATTCAGTTCTCCGTGTATGTATATATATACACATCCATTCTCTTTCGCATTCTCTTCCCACGTAGCTTAGTCCAGGGTGGTGCCGACCGCTCCCTGTGCTTTGTAGTAGGTGGTTGTGGATCGTCTGCTTAATACATATTAGAATGCATGTGTTAATCCCACCCTCCTCATTCAACCCACCTCCGCATGCCTTTGCCCTCTCGAAACCCTGTACTTGCGTTCTAAATCTGTGACTCTGTTTGTGCTTTCTACTTTCCTGGTATCGACTTTGAGATGCCACCTATATGTGCTATCGTTGGAATTTTCTCTTTCTCTGTTGGACGTCCCATGCTGAGTACAGGGAACTCCGGATCTATCGAAGATGCTGGAAATGGCAGGATATTATTCTGTTTCATGGCTGAGCAGTATTCCATGCTCTATGTGTACCAACTCTTCACTTTCCATTCATCTGGGGATGGACATTGTGTTTTTACTTTCAAGACTTGGCTGTTGTCAATAGGTGGCTAGTGACAGCTGGGGCACCCGTGTCTCTCTAAAGTACACATGGTTCTGCAAACGCTTCCAAAACACTGCAGAGGAAAGAACACTCCCAAACTCATTGTACGAAGCCATCCACCTGATCCCCAAACCAGACAAAGATACTACAAGAAAAGAAAACTGGAGAGCAATATCACCGATGAACTTAGATGCAAAAATCCTCAACAAGATACTAGACAACAGACTCCAACATGACATTAAAAGGATCACACACCATGACACTGTGTTTTAACTTTCAAGCCTTGGCTCTTGTCAATAGGTGTGCAGGGGTCGCTGGCCTGCCCGGGTCTCCCCAAATGATACTTTACTGTGCAAAGACAGCCAGGAGGTGGATTGCCACATCATGTGGCTGGCTCTCTGGTTTTGTTTTTCTTTGGCAGGAATCTCTTGATTGTTTTCAGTGGTGCCTGTTACCAGGGCGCAATACCACCAGTGGCTTAGGAGGCTTCCCTTTTCTCCAGGCCCTCTCCCGAAGGTATTGCTTCCAGACGTATTGACACTGGCAATCCTAACGGCTGCCAGGTGAAACCGCGAAGGCGTTTCAATTTCCATTTCTCCCATTCGCATGGTCGTGGAGCATATTTCCTGGGCCTTTCTTAGAAACCAACACAAAGGGAAACAAAACACGCATGGTGAATTCAACTTACCTCTTGAAACCGCCTGTTGCCAATCAATCCTGTTTCGGGCTCTTTTCCAGTGCCTATCCCCAGGACATTTTTGCAGCGGGTGTGTCAGTTACAACCCCGCTGGCCTTTTGAACAGGAAGGGCCGCTGAGCTCCCTTTGGAACGTTGTAGTTACAGGAGGCGGCCACAAGGCGGCAGCATTTTCCCACAGCTGGTCGGATTCCCCAGGAACGCAGACCTTGCGCACACGCGTGTTCTTGGAATATGAATTAGAGAGGAACGTGTCCGGACAGACACCTAAGGGCTTGTGTCTCACTCCTTCTCCCACTTACCCTTCCCACTCTCGATTCATCACACCCCCTGCAAACCCCTCCTGAAGAGTGTGTTGTCGGAGGCAAGTGGGGTGACTCTAAGGAAGGAGGTGAATGGCGGGAACCCCACCAGCAGGAGACCTGGACACCAGGTGATGTTTGAACACTGTTGTGCATGTCGGACCACCATCCTCTGGCTGCAGTGGGCTTGGCTTAGCTGCAGGAGGGCACACCTACATCTACAGAGACTGCTGCCAACCAGAAGGGACCAGGCACCACAGGTCCAAAGGGGTTAATTCGCTGGTGCGACCCACTCCCGCGCCGACCTGCCTCACTGTGACCACACTCCAACTTTGGTGCCCAAGCCTGCTCACGCTCCAGGGAAGTGACACCCGCGCATCTCTCTGAGGCCTGAGAGGAACATACTGGATCTCGATCATTTTGCTTTTTATAGAGATTCTAATTTCTGTCCATGTCTAGTGAATTTACAATGCTGTTGACTTTCGCTGTGCAGCACCTTGATTCAGTTCTCCGTGTATGTATATATATACACATCCATTCTCTTTCGCATTCTCTTCCCACGTAGCTTAGTCCAGGGTGGTGGCGACCGCTCCCTGTGCTTTGTAGAAGGTGGTTGTGGATCGTCTGCTTAATACATATTAGAATGCATGTGTTAATCCCACCCTCCTCATTCAACCCACCTCTGCATGCCTTTGCCCTCTCGAAACCCTGTACTTGCCTTCTAAATCTGTGACTCTGTTTGTGCTTTCTACTTTCCTGGTATCGACTTTGAGATGCCACCTATATGTGCTATCGTTGGAATTTTCTCTTTCTCTGTTGGACGTCCCATGCTGAGTACAGGGAACTCCGGATCTATCGAAGATGCTGGAAATGGCAGGATATTATTCTGTTTCATGGCTGAGCAGTATTCCATGCTCTATGTGTACCAACTCTTCACTTTCCATTCATCTGGGGATGGACATTGTGTTTTTACTTTCAAGACTTGGCTGTTGTCAATAGGTGGTTAGTGACAGCTGGGGCACCCGTGTCTCTCTAAAGTACACATGGTTCTGCAAACGCTTCCAAAACACTGCAGAGGAAAGAACACTCCCAAACTCATTGTACGAAGCCATCCACCTGATCCCCAAACCAGACAAAGATACTACAAGAAAAGAAAACTGGAGAGCAATATCACCGATGAACTTAGATGCAAAAATCCTCAACAAGATACTAGACAACAGACTCCAACATGACATTAAAAGGATCACACACCATGACACTGTGTTTTAACTTTCAAGCCTTGGCTCTTGTCAATAGGTGTGCAGGGGTCGCTGGCCTGCCCGGGTCTCCCCAAATGATACTTTACTGTGCAAAGACAGCCAGGAGGTGGATTGCCACATCATGTGGCCGGCTCTCTGGTTTTGTTTTTCTTTGGCAGGAATCTCTTGATTGTTTTCAGTGGTGCCTGTTACCAGGGCGCAATACCACCAGTGGCTTAGGAGGCTTCCCTTTTCTCCAGGCCCTCTCCCGAAGGTATTGCTTCCAGACGTATTGACACTGGCAATCCTAACGGCTGCCAGGTGAAACTGCGAAGGCGTTTCAATTTCCATTTCTCCCATTCGCATGGTCGTGGAGCATATTTCCTGGGCCTTTCTTAGAAACCAACACAAAGGGAAACAAAACACGCATGGTGAATTCAACT
Source organism: Hippopotamus amphibius kiboko (assembly GCF_030028045.1). NCBI lineage: Eukaryota > Metazoa > Chordata > Mammalia > Artiodactyla > Hippopotamidae > Hippopotamus > Hippopotamus amphibius. The sequence goes on along the minus strand of NC_080191.1, from coordinate 96,811,541 downwards.
TACCTCTTGAAACCGCCTGTTGCCAATCAATCCTGTTTCGGGCTCTTTTCCAGTGCCTATCCCCAGGACATTTTTGCAGCGGGTGTGTCAGTTACAACCCCGCTGGCCTTTTGAACAGGAAGGGCCGCTGAGCTCCCTTTGGAACGTTGTAGTTACAGGAGGCGGCCACAAGGCGGCAGCATTTTCCCACAGCTGGTCAGATTCCCCAGGAACGCAGACCTTGCGCACACGCGTGTTCTTGGAATATGAATTAGAGAGGAACGTGTCCGGACAGACACCTAAGGGCTTGTGTCTCACTCCTTCTCCCACTTACCCTTCCCACTCTCGATTCATCACACCCCCTGCAAACCCCTCCTGAAGAGTGTGTTGTCGGAGGCAAGTGGGGTGACTCTAAGGAAGGAGGTGAATGGCGGGAACCCCACCAGCAGGAGACCTGGACACCAGGTGATGTTTGAACACTGTTGTGCATGTCGGACCACCATCCTCTGGCTGCAGTGGGCTTGGCTTAGCTGCAGGAGGGCACACCTACATCTACAGAGACTGCTGCCAACCAGAAGGGACCAGGCACCACAGGTCCAAAGGGGTTAATTCGCTGGTGCGACCCACTCCCGCGCCGACCTGCCTCACTGTGACCACACTCCAACTTTGGTGCCCAAGCCTGCTCACGCTCCAGGGAAGTGACACCCGCGCATCTCTCTGAGGCCTGAGAGGAACATACTGGATCTCGATCATTTTGCTTTTTATAGAGATTCTAATTTCTGTCCATGTCTAGTGAATTTACAATGCTGTTGACTTTCGCTGTGCAGCACCTTGATTCAGTTCTCCGTGTATGTATATATATACACATCCATTCTCTTTCGCATTCTCTTCCCACGTAGCTTAGTCCAGGGTGGTGGCGACCGCTCCCTGTGCTTTGTAGAAGGTGGTTGTGGATCGTCTGCTTAATACATATTAGAATGCATGTGTTAATCCCACCCTCCTCATTCAACCCACCTCTGCATGCCTTTGCCCTCTCGAAACCCTGTACTTGCGTTCTAAATCTGTGACTCTGTTTGTGCTTTCTACTTTCCTGGTATCGACTTTGAGATGCCACCTATATGTGCTATCGTTGGAATTTTCTCTTTCTCTGTTGGACGTCCCATGCTGAGTACAGGGAACTCCGGATCTATCGAAGATGCTGGAAATGGCAGGATATTATTCTGTTTCATGGCTGAGCAGTATTCCATGCTCTATGTGTACCAACTCTTCACTTTCCATTCATCTGGGGATGGACATTGTGTTTTTACTTTCAAGACTTGGCTCTTGTCAATAGGTGGCTAGTGACAGCTGGGGCACCCGTGTCTCTCTAAAGTACACATGGTTCTGCAAACGCTTCCAAAACACTGCAGAGGAAAGAACACTCCCAAACTCATTGTACGAAGCCATCCACCTGATCCCCAAACCAGACAAAGATACTACAAGAAAAGAAAACTGGAGAGCAATATCACCGATGAACTTAGATGCAAAAATCCTCAACAAGATACTAGCCAACAGACTCCAACATGACATTAAAAGGATCACACACCATGACACTGTGTTTTTACTTTCAAGCCTTGGCTCTTGTCAATAGGTGTGCAGGGGTCGCTGGCCTGCCCGGGTCTCCCCAAATGATACTTTACTGTGCAAAGACAGCCAGGAGGTGGATTGCCACATCATGTGGCCGGCTCTCTGGTTTTGTTTTTCTTTGGCAGGAATCTCTTGATTGTTTTCAGTGGTGCCTGTTACCAGGGCGCAATACCACCAGTGGCTTAGGAGGCTTCCCTTTTCTCCAGGCCCTCTCCCGAAGGTATTGCTTCCAGACGTATTGACACTGGCAATCCTAACAGCTGCCAGGTGAAACTGCGAAGGCGTTTCAATTTCCATTTCTCCCATTCGCATGGTCGTGGAGCATATTTCCTGGGCCTTTCTTAGAAACCAACACAAAGGGAAACAAAACACGCATGGTGAATTCAACTTACCTCTTGAAACCTCCTGTTGCCAATCAATCCTGTTTCGGGCTCTTTTCCAGTGCCTATCCCCAGGACATTTTTGCAGCGGGTGTGTCAGTTACAACCCCGCTGGCCTTTTGAACAGGAAGGGCCGCTGAGCTCCCTTTGGAACGTTGTAGTTACAGGAGGCGGCCACAAGGCGGCAGCATTTTCCCACAGCTGGTCGGATTCCCCAGGAACGCAGACCTTGTGCACACGCGTGTTCTTGGAATATGAATTAGAGAGGAACGTGTCCGGACAGACACCTAAGGGCTTGTGTCTCACTCCTTCTCCCACTTACCCTTCCCACTCTCGATTCATCACACCCCCTGCAAACCCCTCCTGAAGAGTGTGTTGTCAGAGGCAAGTGGGGTGACTCTAAGGAAGGAGGTGAATGGCGGGAACCCCACCAGCAGGAGACCTGGACACCAGGTGATGTTTGAACACTGTTGTGCATGTCGGACCACCATCCTCTGGCTGCAGTGGGCTTGGCTTAGCTGCAGGAGGGCACACCTACATCTACAGAGACTGCTGCCAACCAGAAGGGACCAGGCACCACAGGTCCAAAGGGGTTAATTCGCTGGTGCGACCCACTCCCGCGCCGACCTGCCTCACTGTGACCACACTCCAACTTTGGTGCCCAAGCCTGCTCACGCTCCAGGGAAGTGACACCCGCGCATCTCTCTGAGGCCTGAGAGGAACATACTGGATCTCGATCATTTTGCTTTTTATAGAGATTCTAATTTCTGTCCATGTCTAGTGAATTTACAATGCTGTTGACTTTCGCTGTGCAGCACCTTGATTCAGTTCTCCGTGTATGTATATATATACACATCCATTCTCTTTCGCATTCTCTTCCCACGTAGCTTAGTCCAGGGTGGTGGCGACCGCTCCCTGTGCTTTGTAGAAGGTGGTTGTGGATCGTCTGCTTAATACATATTAGAATGCATGTGTTAATCCCACCCTCCTCATTCAACCCACCTCTGCATGCCTTTGCCCTCTCGAAACCCTGTACTTGCCTTCTAAATCTGTGACTCTGTTTGTGCTTTCTACTTTCCTGGTATCGACTTTGAGATGCCACCTATATGTGCTATCGTTGGAATTTTCTCTTTCTCTGTTGGACGTCCCATGCTGAGTACAGGGAACTCCGGATCTATCGAAGATGCTGGAAATGGCAGGATATTATTCTGTTTCATGGCTGAGCAGTATTCCATGCTCTATGTGTACCAACTCTTCACTTTCCATTCATCTGGGGATGGACATTGTGTTTTTACTTTCAAGACTTGGCTGTTGTCAATAGGTGGCTAGTGACAGCTGGGGCACCTGTGTCTCTCTAAAGTACACATGGTTCTGCAAACGCTTCCAAAACACTGCAGAGGAAAGAACACTCCCAAACTCATTGTACGAAGCCATCCACCTGATCCCCAAACCAGACAAAGATACTACAAGAAAAGAAAACTGGAGAGCAATATCACCGATGAACTTAGATGCAAAAATCCTCAACAAGATACTAGCCAACAGACTCCAACATGACATTAAAAGGATCACACACCATGACACTGTGTTTTAACTTTCAAGCCTTGGCTCTTGTCAATAGGTGTGCAGGGGTCGCTGGCCTGCCCGGGTCTCCCCAAATGATACTTTACTGTGCAAAGACAGCCAGGAGGTGGATTGCCACATCATGTGGCCGGCTCTCTGGTTTTGTTTTTCTTTGGCAGGAATCTCTTGATTGTTTTCAGTGGTGCCTGTTACCAGGGCGCAATACCACCAGTGGCTTAGGAGGCTTCCCTTTTCTCCAGGCCCTCTCCCGAAGGTATTGCTTCCAGACGTATTGACACTGGCAATCCTAACGGCTGCCAGGTGAAACCGCGAAGGCGTTTCAATTTCCATTTCTCCCATTCGCATGTCGTGGAGCATATTTCCTGGGCCTTTCTTAGAAACCAAAACAAAGGGAAACAAAACACGCATGGTGAATTCAACTTACCTCTTGAAACCGCCTGTTGCCAATCAATCCTGTTTCGGGCTCTTTTCCAGTGCCTATCCCCAGGACATTTTTGCAGCGGGGGTGTCAATTACAACCCCGCTGGCCTTTTGAACAGGAAGGGCCGCTGAGCTCCCTTTGGAACGTTGTAGTTACAGGAGGCGGCCACAAGGCGGCAGCATTTTCCCACAGCTGGTCGGATTCCCCAGGAACGCAGACCTTGCGCACACGCGTGTTCTTGGAATATGAATTAGAGAGGAACGTGTCCGGACAGACACCTAAGGGCTTGTGTCTCACTCCTTCTCCCACTTACCCTTCCCACTCTCGATTCATCACACCCCCTGCAAACCCCTCCTGAAGAGTGTGTTGTCGGAGGCAAGTGGGGTGACTCTAAGGAAGGAGGTGAATGGCGGGAACCCCACCAGCAGGAGACCTGGACACCAGGTGATGTTTGAACACTGTTGTGCATGTCGGACCACCATCCTCTGGCTGCAGTGGGCTTGGCTTAGCTGCAGGAGGGCACACCTACATCTACAGAGACTGCTGCCAACCAGAAGGGACAAGGTACCACAGGTCCAAAGGGGTTAATTCGCTGGTGCGACCCACTCCCGCGCCGACCTGCCTCACTGTGACCACACTCCAACTTTGGTGCCCAAGCCTGCTCACGCTCCAGGGAAGTGACACCCGCGCATCTCTCTCAGGCCTGAGAGGAACATACTGGATCTCGATCATTTTGCTTTTTATAGAGATTCTAATTTCTGTCCATGTCTAGTGAATTTACAATGCTGTTGACTTTCGCTGTGCAGCACCTTGATTCAGTTCTCCGTGTATGTATATATATACACATCCATTCTCTTTCGCATTCTCTTCCCACGTAGGTTAGTCCAGGGTGGTGCCGACCGCTCCCTGTGCTTTGTAGAAGGTGGTTGTGGATCGTCTGCTTTATACATATTAGAATGCATGTGTTAATCCCACCCTCCTCATTCAACCCACCTCCGCATGCCTTTGCCCTCTCGAAACCCTGTACTTGCGTTCTAAATCTGTGACTCTGTTTGTGCTTTCTACTTTCCTGGTATTGACTTTGAGATGCCACCTATACGTGCTATCGTTGGAATTTTCTCTTTCTCTGTTGGACATCCCATGCTGAGTACAGGGAACTCCGGATCTATCGAAGATGCTGGAAATGGCAGGATATTATTCTGTTTCATGGCTGAGCAGTATTCCATGCTCTATGTGTACCAACTCTTCACTTTCCATTCATCTGGGGATGGACATTGTGTTTTTACTTTCAAGACTTGGCTCTTGTCAATAGGTGGCTAGTGACAGCTGGGGCACCCGTGTCTCTCTAAAGTACACATGGTTCTGCAAACGCTTCCAAAACACTGCAGAGGAAAGAACACTCCCAAACTCATTGTACAAAGCCATCCACCTGATCCCCAAACCAGACAAAGATACTACAAGAAAAGAAAACTGGAGAGCAATATCACCGATGAACTTAGATGCAAAAATCCTCAACAAGATACTAGACAACAGACTCCAACATGACATTAAAAGGATCACACACCATGACACTGTGTTTTTACTTTCAAGCCTTGGCTCTTGTCAATAGGTGTGCAGGGGTCGCTGGCCTGCCCGGGTCTCCCCAAATGATACTTTACTGTGCAAAGACAGCCAGGAGGTGGATTGCCACATCATGTGGCCGGCTCTCTGGTTTTGTTTTTCTTTGGCAGGAATCTCTTGATTGTTTTCAGTGGTGCCTGTTACCAGGGCGCAATACCACCAGTGGCTTAGGAGGCTTCCCTTTTCTCCAGGCCCTCTCCCGAAGGTATTGCTTCCAGACGTATTGACACTGGCAATCCTAACGGCTGCCAGGTGAAACTGCGAAGGCGTTTCAATTTCCATTTCTCCCATTCGCATGGTCGTGGAGCATATTTCCTGGGCCTTTCTTAGAAACCAACACAAAGGGAAACAAAACACGCATGGTGAATTCAACTTACCTCTTGAAACCGCCTGTTGCCAATCAATCCTGTTTCGGGCTCTTTTCCAGTGCCTATCCCCAGGACATTTTTGCAGCGGGGGTGTCAGTTACAACCCCGCTGGCCTTTTGAACAGGAAGGGCCGCTGAGCTCCCTTTGGAACGTTGTAGTTACAGGAGGCGGCCACAAGGCGGCAGCATTTTCCCACAGCTGGTCGGATTCCCCAGGAACGCAGACCTTGCGCACACACGTGTTCTTGGAATATGAATTAGAGAGGAACGTGTCCGGACAGACACCTAAGGGCTTGTGTCTCACTCCTTCTCCCACTTACCCTTCCCACTCTCGATTCATCACACCCCCTGCAAACCCCTCCTGAAGAGTGTGTTGTCGGAGGCAAGTGGGGTGACTCTAAGGAAGGAGGTGAATGGCGGGAACCCCACCAGCAGGAGACCTGGACACCAGGTGATGTTTGAACACTGTTGTGCATGTCGGACCACCATCCTCTGGCTGCAGTGGGCTTGGCTTAGCTGCAGGAGGGCACACCTACATCTACAGAGACTGCTGCCAACCAGAAGGGACCAGGCACCACAGGTCCAAAGGGGTTAATTCGCTGGTGCGACCCACTCCCGCGCCGACCTGCCTCACTGTGACCACACTCCAACTTTGGTGCCCAAGCCTGCTCACGCTCCAGGGAAGTGACACCCGCGCATCTCTCTGAGGCCTGAGAGGAACATACTGGATCTCGATCATTTTGCTTTTTATAGAGATTCTAATTTCTGTCCATGTCTAGTGAATTTACAATGCTGTTGACTTTCGCTGTGCAGCACCTTGATTCAGTTCTCCGTGTATGTATATATATACACATCCATTCTCTTTCGCATTCTCTTCCCACGTAGCTTAGTCCAGGGTGGTGGCGACCGCTCCCTGTGCTTTGTAGAAGGTGGTTGTGGATCGTCTGCTTAATACATATTAGAATGCATGTGTTAATCCCACCCTCCTCATTCAACCCACCTCTGCATGCCTTTGCCCTCTCGAAACCCTGTACTTGCGTTCTAAATCTGTGACTCTGTTTGTGCTTTCTACTTTCCTGGTATCGACTTTGAGATGCCACCTATACGTGCTATCGTTGGAATTTTCTCTTTCTCTGTTGGACGTCCCATGCTGAGTACAGGTAACTCCAGATCTCTCGAAGATGCTGGAAATGGCAGGATATTATTCTGTTTCATGGCTGAGCAGTATTCCATGCTCTATGTGTACCAACTCTTCACTTTCCATTCATCTGGGGATGGACATTGTGTTTTTACTTTCAAGACTTGGCTGTTGTCAATAGGTGGCTAGTGACAGCTGGGGCACCTGTGTCTCTCTAAAGTACACATGGTTCTGCAAACGCTTCCAAAACACTGCAGAGGAAAGAACACTCCCAAACTCATTGTACGAAGCCATCCACCTGATCCCCAAACCAGACAAAGATACTACAAGAAAAGAAAACTGGAGAGCAATATCACCGATGAACTTAGATGCAAAAATCCTCAACAAGATACTAGCCAACAGACTCCAACATGACATTAAAAGGATCACACACCATGACACTGTGTTTTTACTTTCAAGCCTTGGCTCTTGTCAATAGGTGTGCAGGGGTCGCTGGCCTGCCCGGGTCTCCCCAAATGATACTTTACTGTGCAAAGACAGCCAGGAGGTGGATTGCCACATCATGTGGCCGGCTCTCTGGTTTTGTTTTGTTTTTGGCAGGAATCTCTTGATTGTTTTCAGTGGTGCCTGTTACCAGGGCGCAATACCACCAGTGGCTTAGGAGGCTTCCTTTTTCTCCAGGCCCTCTCCCGAAGGTATTGCTTCCAGACGTATTGATACTGGCAATCCTAACGGCTGCCAGGTGAAACCGCGAAGGCGTTTCAATTTCCATTTCTCCCATTCGCATGGGCGTGGAGCATATTTCCTGGGCCTTTCTTAGAAACCAACACAAAGGGAAACAAAACACGCATGGTGAATTCAACTTACCTCTTGAAACCGCCTGTTGCCAATCAATCCTGTTTCGGGCTCTTTTCCAGTGCCTATCCCCAGGACATTTTTGCAGCGGGGGTGTCAATTACAACCCCGCTGGCCTTTTGAACAGGAAGGGCCGCTGAGCTCCCTTTGGAACGTTGTAGTTACAGGAGGCGGCCACAAGGCGGCAGCATTTTCCCACAGCTGGTCGGATTCCCCAGGAACGCAGACCTTGCGCACACGCGTGTTCTTGGAATATGAATTAGAGAGGAACGTGTCCGGACAGACACCTAAGGGCTTGTGTCTCACTCCTTCTCCCACTTACCCTTCCCACTCTCGATTCATCACACCCCCTGCAAACCCCTCCTGAAGAGTGTGTTGTCGGAGGCAAGTGGGGTGACTCTAAGGAAGGAGGTGAATGGCGGGAACCCCACCAGCAGGAGACCTGGACACCAGGTGATGTTTGAACACTGTTGGGAATGTCGGACCACCATCCTCTGGCTGCAGTGGGCTTGGCTTAGCTGCAGGAGGGCACACCTACATCTACAGAGACTGCTGCCAACCAGAAGGGACCAGGCACCACAGGTCCAAAGGGGTTAATTCGCTGGTGCGACCCACTCCCGCGCCGACCTGCCTCACTGTGACCACACTCCAACTTTGGTGCCCAAGCCTGCTCACGCTCCAGGGAAGTGACACCCGCGCATCTCTCTGAGGCCTGAGAGGAACATACTGGATCTCGATCATTTTGCTTTTTATAGAGATTCTAATTTCTGTCCATGTCTAGTGAATTTACAATGCTGTTGACTTTCGCTGTGCAGCACCTTGATTCAGTTCTCCGTGTATGTATATATATACACATCCATTCTCTTTCGCATTCTCTTCCCACGTAGCTTAGTCCAGGGTGGTGGCGACCGCTCCCTGTGCTTTGTAGAAGGTGGTTGTGGATCGTCTGCTTAATACATATTAGAATGCATGTGTTAATCCCACCCTCCTCATTCAACCCACCTCCGCATGCCTTTGCCCTCTCGAAACCCTGTACTTGCGTTCTAAATCTGTGACTCTGTTTGTGCTTTCTACTTTCCTGGTATCGACTTTGAGATGCCACCTATACGTGCTATCGTTGGAATTTTCTCTTTCTCTGTTGGACATCCCATGCTGAGTACAGGGAACTCCGGATCTATCGAAGATGCTGGAAATGGCAGGATATTATTCTGTTTCATGGCTGAGCAGTATTCCATGCTCTATGTGTACCATCTCTTCACTTTCCATTCATCTGGGGATGGACATTGTGTTTTTACTTTCAAGACTTGGCTGTTGTCAATAGGTGGCTAGTGACAGCTGGGGCACCCGTGTCTCTCTAAAGTACACATGGTTCTGCAAACGCTTCCAAAACACTGCAGAGGAAAGAACACTCCCAAACTCATTGTACGAAGCCATCCACCTGATCCCCAAACCAGACAAAGATACTACAAGAAAAGAAAACTGGAGAGCAATATCACCGATGAACTTAGATGCAAAAATCCTCAACAAGATACTAGACAACAGACTCCAACATGACATTAAAAGGATCACACACCATGACACTGTGTTTTTACTTTCAAGCCTTGGCTCTTGTCAATAGGTGTGCAGGGGTCGCTGGCCTGCCCGGGTCTCCCCAAATGATACTTTACTGTGCAAAGACAGCCAGGAGGTGGATTGCCACATCATGTGGCCGGCTCTCTGGTTTTGTTTTTCTTTGGCAGGAATCTCTTGATTGTTTTCAGTGGTGCCTGTTACCAGGGCGCAATACCACCAGTGGCTTAGGAGGCTTCCCTTTTCTCCAGGCCCTCTCCCGAAGGTATTGCTTCCAGACGTATTGACACTGGCAATCCTAACGGCTGCCAGGTGAAACCGCGAAGGCGTTTCAATTTCCATTTCTCCCATTCGCATGGGCGTGGAGCATATTTCCTGGGCCTTTCTTAGAAACCAACACAAAGGGAAACAAAACACGCATGGTGAATTCAACTTACCTCTTGAAACCGCCTGTTGCCAATCAATCCTGTTTCGGGCTCTTTTCCAGTGCCTATCCCCAGAACATTTTTGCAGCGGGGGTGTCAATTACAACCCCGCTGGCCTTTTGAACAGGAAGGGCCGCTGAGCTCCCTTTGGAACGTTGTAGTTACAGGAGGCGGCCACAAGGCGGCAGCATTTTCCCACAGCTGGTCGGATTCCCCAGGAACGCAGACCTTGCGCACACGCGTGTTCTTGGAATATGAATTAGAGAGGAACGTGTCCGGACAGACACCTAAGGGCTTGTGTCTCACTCCTTCTCCCACTTACCCTTCCCACTCTCGATTCATCACACCCCCTGCAAACCCCTCCTGAAGAGTGTGTTGTCGGAGGCAAGTGGGGTGACTCTAAGGAAGGAGGTGAATGGCGGGAACCCCACCAGCAGGAGACCTGGACACCAGGTGATGTTTGAACACTGTTGTGCATGTCGGACCACCATCCTCTGGCTGCAGTGGGCTTGGCTTAGCTGCAGGAGGGCACACCTACATCTACAGAGACTGCTGCCAACCAGAAGGGACCAGGCACCACAGGTCCAAAGGGGATAATTCGCTGGTGCGACCCACTCCCGCGCCGACCTGCCTCACTGTGACCACACTCCAACTTTGGTGCCCAAGCCTGCTCATGCTCCAGGGAAGTGACACCCGCGCATCTCTCTGAGGCCTGAGAGGAACATACTGGATCTCGATCATTTTGCTTTTTATAGAGATTCTAATTTCTGTCCATGTCTAGTGAATTTACAATGCTGTTGACTTTCGCTGTGCAGCACCTTGATTCAGTTCTCCGTGTATGTATATATATACACATCCATTCTCTTTCGCATTCTCTTCCCACGTAGCTTAGTCCAGGGTGGTGCCGACCGCTCCCTGTGCTTTGTAGTAGGTGGTTGTGGATCGTCTGCTTTATACATATTAGAATGCATGTGTTAATCCCACCCTCCTCATTCAACCCACCTCCGCATGCCTTTGCCCTCTCGAAACCCTGTACTTGCGTTCTAAATCTGTGACTCTGTTTGTGCTTTCTACTTTCCTGGTATCGACTTTGAGATGCCACCTATACGTGCTATCGTTGGAATTTTCTCTTTCTCTGTTGGACGTCCCATGCTGAGTACAGGGAACTCCGGATCTATCGAAGATGCTGGAAATGGCAGGATATTATTCTGTTTCATGGCTGAGCAGTATTCCATGCTCTATGTGTACCAACTCTTCACTTTCCATTCATCTGGGGATGGACATTGTGTTTTTACTTTCAAGACTTGGCTGTTGTCAATAGGTGGCTAGTGACAGCTGGGGCACCTGTGTCTCTCTAAAGTACACATGGTTCTGCAAACGCTTCCAAAACACTGCAGAGGAAAGAACACTCCCAAACTCATTGTACGAAGCCATCCACCTGATCCCCAAACCAGACAAAGATACTACAAGAAAAGAAAACTGGAGAGCAATATCACCGATGAACTTAGATGCAAAAATCCTCAACAAGATACTAGACAACAGACTCCAACATGACATTAAAAGGATCACACACCATGACACTGTGTTTTAACTTTCAAGCCTTGGCTCTTGTCAATAGGTGTGCAGGGGTCGCTGGCCTGCCCGGGTCTCCCCAAATGATACTTTACTGTGCAAAGACAGCCAGGAGGTGGATTGCCACATCATGTGGCCGGCTCTCTGGTTTTGTTTTTCTTTGGCAGGAATCTCTTGATTGTTTTCAGTGGTGCCTGTTACCAGGGCGCAATACCACCAGTGGCTTAGGAGGCTTCCCTTTTCTCCAGGCCCTCTCCCGAAGGTATTGCTTCCAGACGTATTGACACTGGCAATCCTAACGGCTGCCAGGTGAAACTGCGAAGGCGTTTCAATTTCCATTTCTCCCATTCGCATGGGCGTGGAGCATATTTCCTGGGCCTTTCTTAGAAACCAACACAAAGGGAAACAAAACACGCATGGTGAATTCAACTTACCTCTTGAAACCACCTGTTGCCAATCAATCCTGTTTCGGGCTCTTTTCCAGTGCCTATCCCCAGGACATTTTTGCAGCGGGGGTGTCAGTTACAACCCCGCTGGCCTTTTGAAGAGGAAGGGCCGCTGAGCTCCCTTTGGAACGTTGTAGTTACAGGAGGCGGCCACAAGGCGGCAGCATTTTCCCACAGCTGGTCGGATTCCCCAGGAACGCAGACCTTGCGCACACGCGTGTTCTTGGAATATGAATTAGAGAGGAACGTGTCCGGACAGACACCTAAGGGCTTGTGTCTCACTCCTTCTCCCACTTACCCTTCCCACTCTCGATTCATCACACCCCCTGCAAACCCCTCCTGAAGAGTGTGTTGTCGGAGGCAAGTGGGGTGACTCTAAGGAAGGAGGTGAATGGCGGGAACCCCACCAGCAGGAGACCTGGACACCAGGTGATGTTTGAACACTGTTGTGCATGTCGGACCACCATCCTCTGGCTGCAGTGGGCTTGGCTTAGCTGCAGGAGGGCACACCTACATCTACAGAGACTGCTGCCAACCAGAAGGGACCAGGCACCACAGGTCCAAAGGGGTTAATTCGCTGGTGCGACCCACTCCCGCGCCGACCTGCCTCACTGTGACCACACTCCAACTTTGGTGCCCAAGCCTGCTCACGCTCCAGGGAAGTGACACCCGCGCATCTCTCTGAGGCCTGAGAGGAACATACTGGATCTCGATCATTTTGCTTTTTATAGAGATTCTAATTTCTGTCCATGTCTAGTGAATTTACAATGCTGTTGACTTTCGCTGTGCAGCACCTTGATTCAGTTCTCCGTGTATGTATATATATACACATCCATTCTCTTTCGCATTCTCTTCCCACGTAGCTTAGTCCAGGGTGGTGGCGACCGCTCCCTGTGCTTTGTAGAAGGTGGTTGTGGATCGTCTGCTTAATACATATTAGAATGCATGTGTTAATCCCACCCTCCTCATTCAACCCACCTCCGCATGCCTTTGCCCTCTCGAAACCCTGTACTTGCGTTCTAAATCTGTGACTCTGTTTGTGCTTTCTACTTTCCTGGTATCGACTTTGAGATGCCACCTATACGTGCTATCGTTGGAATTTTCTCTTTCTCTGTTGGACATCCCATGCTGAGTACAGGGAACTCCAGATCTATCGAAGATGCTGGAAATGGCAGGATATTATTCTGTTTCATGGCTGAGCAGTATTCCATGCTCTATGTGTACCAACTCTTCACTTTCCATTCATCTGGGGATGGACATTGTGTTTTTACTTTCAAGACTTGGCTGTTGTCAATAGGTGGCTAGTGACAGCTGGGGCACCCGTGTCTCTCTAAAGTACACATGGTTCTGCAAACGCTTCCAAAACACTGCAGAGGAAAGAACACTCCCAAACTCATTGTACGAAGCCATCCACCTGATCCCCAAACCAGACAAAGATACTACAAGTAAAGAAAACTGGAGAGCAATATCACCGATGAACTTAGATGCAAAAATCCTCAACAAGATACTAGACAACAGACTCCAACATGACATTAAAAGGATCACACACCATGACACTGTGTTTTTACTTTCAAGCCTTGGCTCTTGTCAATAGGTGTGCAGGGGTCGCTGGCCTGCCCGGGTCTCCCCAAATGATACTTTACTGTGCAAAGACAGCCAGGAGGTGGATTGCCACATCATGTGGCCGGCTCTCTGGTTTTGTTTTGTTTTTGGCAGGAATCTCTTGATTGTTTTCAGTGGTGCCTGTTACCAGGGCGCAATACCACCAGTGGCTTAGGAGGCTTCCTTTTTCTCCAGGCCCTCTCCCGAAGGTATTGCTTCCAGACGTATTGATACTGGCAATCCTATCGGATGCCAGGTGAAACCGTGAAGGCGTTTCAATTTCCATTTCTCCCATTCGCATGGGCGTGGAGCATATTTCCTGGGCCTTTCTTAGAAACCAACACAAAGGGAAACAAAACACGCATGGTGAATTCAACTTACCTCTTGAAACCGCCTGTTGCCAATCAATCCTGTTTCGGGCTCTTTTCCAGTGCCTATCCCCAGGACATTTTTGCAGCGGGGGTGTCAATTACAACCCCGCTGGCCTTTTGAACAGGAAGGGCCGCTGAGCTCCCTTTGGAACGTTGTAGTTACAGGAGGCGGCCACAAGGCGGCAGCATTTTCCCACAGCTGGTCGGATTCCCCAGGAACGCAGACCTTGCGCAAACGCGTGTTCTTGGAATATGAATTAGAGAGGAATGTGTGCGGACAGACACCTAAGGGCTTGTGTCTCACTCCTTCTCCCACTTACCCTTCCCACTCTCGATTCATCACACCCCCTGCAAACCCCTCCTGAAGAGTGTGTTGTCGGAGGCAATTGGGGTGACTCTAAGGAAGGAGGTGAATGGCGGGAACCCCACCAGCAGGAGACCTGGACACCAGGTGATGTTTGAACACTGTTGTGCATGTCGGACCACCATCCTCTGGCTGCAGTGGGCTTGGCTTAGCTGCAGGAGGGCACACCTACATCTACAGAGACTGCTGCCAACCAGAAGGGACCAGGCACCACAGGTCCAAAGGGGTTAATTCACTGGTGCGACCCACTCCCGTGCTGACCTGCCTCACTGTGACCACACTCCAACTTTGGTGCCCAAGCCTGCTCACGCTCCAGGGAAGTGACACCCGCGCATCTCTCTGAGGCCTGAGAGGAACATACTGGATCTCGATCATTTTGCTTTTTATAGAGATTCTAATTTCTGTCCATGTCTAGTGAATTTACAATGCTGTTGACTTTCGCTGTGCAGCACCTTGATTCAGTTCTCCATGTATGTATATATATACACATCCATTCTCTTTCGCATTCTCTTCCCACGTAGCTTAGTCCAGGGTGGTGGCGACCGCTCCCTGTGCTTTGTAGTAGGTGGTTGTGGATCGTCTGCTTAATACATATTAGAATGCATGTGTTAATCCCACCCTCCTCATTCAACCCACCTCCGCATGCCTTTGCCCTCTCGAAACCCTGTACTTGCGTTCTAAATCTGTGACTCTGTTTGTGCTTTCTACTTTCCTGGTATCGACTTTGAGATGCCACCTATACGTGCTATCGTTGGAATTTTCTCTTTCTCTGTTGGACATCCCATGCTGAGTACAGGGAACTCCAGATCTATCGAAGATGCTGGAAATGGCAGGATATTATTCTGTTTCATGGCTGAGCAGTATTCCATGCTCTATGTGTACCAACTCTTCACTTTCCATTCATCTGGGGATGGACATTGTGTTTTTACTTTCAAGACTTGGCTGTTGTCAATAGGTGGCTAGTGACAGCTGGGGCACCCGTGTCTCTCTAAAGTACACATGGTTCTGCAAACGCTTCCAAAACACTGCAGAGGAAAGAACACTCCCAAACTCATTGTACGAAGCCATCCACCTGATCCCCAAACCAGACAAAGATACTACAAGAAAAGAAAACTGGAGAGCAATATCACCGATGAACTTAGATGCAAAAATCCTCAACAAGATACTAGACAACAGACTCCAACATGACATTAAAAGGATCACACACCATGACACTGTGTTTTAACTTTCAAGCCTTGGCTCTTGTCAATAGGTGTGCAGGGGTCGCTGGCCTGCCCGGGTCTCCCCAAATGATACTTTACTGTGCAAAGACAGCCAGGAGGTGGATTGCCACATCATGTGGCCGGCTCTCTGGTTTTGTTTTTCTTTGGCAGGAATCTCTTGATTGTTTTCAGTGGTGCCTGTTACCAGGGCGCAATACCACCAGTGGCTTAGGAGGCTTCCCTTTTCTCCAGGCCCTCTCCCGAAGGTATTGCTTCCAGACGTATTGACACTGGCAATCCTAACGGCTGCCAGGTGAAACTGCGAAGGCGTTTCAATTTCCATTTCTCCCATTCGCATGGTCGTGGAGCATATTTCCTGGGCCTTTCTTAGAAACCAACACAAAGGGAAACAAAACACGCATGGTGAATTCAACTTACCTCTTGAAACCGCCTGTTGCCAATCAATCCTGTTTCGGGCTCTTTTCCAGTGCCTATCCCCAGGACATTTTTGCAGCGGGGGTGTCAGTTACAACCCCGCTGGCCTTTTGAACAGGAAGGGCCGCTGAGCTCCCTTTGGAACGTTGTAGTTACAGGAGGCGGCCACAAGGCGGCAGCATTTTCCCACAGCTGGTCGGATTCCCCAGGAACGCAGACCTTGCGCACACGCGTGTTCTTGGAATATGAATTAGAGAGGAACGTGTCCGGACAGACACCTAAGGGCTTGTGTCTCACTCCTTCTCCCACTTACCCTTCCCACTCTCGATTCATCACACCCCCTGCAAACCCCTCCTGAAGAGTGTGTTGTCGGCGGCAAGTGGGGTGACTCTAAGGAAGGAGGTGAATGGCGGGAACCCCACCAGCAGGAGACCTGGACACCAGGTGATGTTTGAACACTGTTGTGCATGTCGGACCACCATCCTCTGGCTGCAGTGGGCTTGGCTTAGCTGCAGGAGGGCACACCTACATCTACAGAGACTGCTGCCAACCAGAAGGGACCAGGCACCACAGGTCCAAAGGGGTTAATTCGCTGGTGCGACCCACTCCCGCGCCGACCTGCCTCACTGTGACCACACTCCAACTTTGGTGCCCAAGCCTGCTCACGCTCCAGGGAAGTGACACCCGCGCATCTCTCTGAGGCCTGAGAGGAACATACTGGATCTCGATCATTTTGCTTTTTATAGAGATTCTAATTTCTGTCCATGTCTAGTGAATTTACAATGCTGTTGACTTTCGCTGTGCAGCACCTTGATTCAGTTCTCCGTGTATGTATATATATACACATCCATTCTCTTTCGCATTCTCTTCCCACGTAGCTTAGTCCAGGGTGGTGGCGACCGCTCCCTGTGCTTTGTAGAAGGTGGTTGTGGATCGTCTGCTTAATACATATTAGAATGCATGTGTTAATCCCACCCTCCTCATTCAACCCACCTCCGCATGCCTTTGCCCTCTCGAAACCCTGTACTTGCGTTCTAAATCTGTGACTCTGTTTGTGCTTTCTACTTTCCTGGTATCGACTTTGAGATGCCACCTATACGTGCTATCGTTGGAATTTTCTCTTTCTCTGTTGGACATCCCATGCTGAGTACAGGGAACTCCGGATCTATCGAAGATGCTGGAAATGGCAGGATATTATTCTGTTTCATGGCTGAGCAGTATTCCATGCTCTATGTGTACCAACTCTTCACTTTCCATTCATCTGGGGATGGACATTGTGTTTTTACTTTCAAGACTTGGCTGTTGTCAATAGGTGGCTAGTGACAGCTGGGGCACCCGTGTCTCTCTAAAGTACACATGGTTCTGCAAACGCTTCCAAA
The DNA here is from genome assembly GCF_030028045.1 of Hippopotamus amphibius kiboko. Lineage (NCBI taxonomy): Eukaryota > Metazoa > Chordata > Mammalia > Artiodactyla > Hippopotamidae > Hippopotamus > Hippopotamus amphibius. The sequence continues at coordinate 96,794,209 of NC_080191.1, read as the reverse complement.
ACACTGCAGAGGAAAGAACACTCCCAAACTCATTGTACGAAGCCATCCACCTGATCCCCAAACCAGACAAAGATACTACAAGTAAAGAAAACTGGAGAGCAATATCACCGATGAACTTAGATGCAAAAATCCTCAACAAGATACTAGACAACAGACTCCAACATGACATTAAAAGGATCACACACCATGACACTGTGTTTTTACTTTCAAGCCTTGGCTCTTGTCAATAGGTGTGCAGGGGTCGCTGGCCTGCCCGGGTCTCCCCAAATGATACTTTACTGTGCAAAGACAGCCAGGAGGTGGATTGCCACATCATGTGGCCGGCTCTCTGGTTTTGTTTTGTTTTTGGCAGGAATCTCTTGATTGTTTTCAGTGGTGCCTGTTACCAGGGCGCAATACCACCAGTGGCTTAGGAGGCTTCCTTTTTCTCCAGGCCCTCTCCCGAAGGTATTGCTTCCAGACGTATTGATACTGGCAATCCTATCGGATGCCAGGTGAAACCGTGAAGGCGTTTCAATTTCCATTTCTCCCATTCGCATGGGCGTGGAGCATATTTCCTGGGCCTTTCTTAGAAACCAACACAAAGGGAAACAAAACACGCATGGTGAATTCAACTTACCTCTTGAAACCGCCTGTTGCCAATCAATCCTGTTTCGGGCTCTTTTCCAGTGCCTATCCCCAGGACATTTTTGCAGCGGGGGTGTCAATTACAACCCCGCTGGCCTTTTGAACAGGAAGGGCCGCTGAGCTCCCTTTGGAACGTTGTAGTTACAGGAGGCGGCCACAAGGCGGCAGCATTTTCCCACAGCTGGTCGGATTCCCCAGGAACGCAGACCTTGCGCACACGCGTGTTCTTGGAATATGAATTAGAGAGGAATGTGTGCGGACAGACACCTAAGGGCTTGTGTCTCACTCCTTCTCCCACTTACCCTTCCCACTCTCGATTCATCACACCCCCTGCAAACCCCTCCTGAAGAGTGTGTTGTCGGAGGCAAGTGGGGTGACTCTAAGGAAGGAGGTGAATGGCGGGAACCCCACCAGCAGGAGACCTGGACACCAGGTGATGTTTGAACACTGTTGTGCATGTCGGACCACCATCCTCTGGCTGCAGTGGGCTTGGCTTAGCTGCAGGAGGGCACACCTACATCTACAGAGACTGCTGCCAACCAGAAGGGACCAGGCACCACAGGTCCAAAGGGGTTAATTCACTGGTGCGACCCACTCCCGCGCTGACCTGCCTCACTGTGACCACACTCCAACTTTGGTGCCCAAGCCTGCTCACGCTCCAGGGAAGTGACACCCGCGCATCTCTCTGAGGCCTGAGAGGAACATACTGGATCTCGATCATTTTGCTTTTTATAGAGATTCTAATTTCTGTCCATGTCTAGTGAATTTACAATGCTGTTGACTTTCGCTGTGCAGCACCTTGATTCAGTTCTCCATGTATGTATATATATACACATCCATTCTCTTTCGCATTCTCTTCCCACGTAGCTTAGTCCAGGGTGGTGGCGACCGCTCCCTGTGCTTTGTAGAAGGTGGTTGTGGATCGTCTGCTTAATACATATTAGAATGCATGTGTTAATCCCACCCTCCTCATTCAACCCACCTCCGCATGCCTTTGCCCTCTCGAAACCCTGTACTTGCGTTCTAAATCTGTGACTCTGTTTGTGCTTTCTACTTTCCTGGTATCGACTTTGAGATGCCACCTATACGTGCTATCGTTGGAATTTTCTCTTTCTCTGTTGGACGTCCCATGCTGAGTACAGGGAACTCCGGATCTATCGAAGATGCTGGAAATGGCAGGATATTATTCTGTTTCATGGCTGAGCAGTATTCCATGCTCTATGTGTACCAACTCTTCACTTTCCATTCATCTGGGGATGGACATTGTGTTTTTACTTTCAAGACTTGGCTGTTGTCAATAGGTGGCTAGTGACAGCTGGGGCACCTGTGTCTCTCTAAAGTACACATGGTTCTGCAAACGCTTCCAAAACACTGCAGAGGAAAGAGCACTCCCAAACTCATTGTACGAAGCCATCCACCTGATCCCCAAACCAGACAAAGATACTACAAGAAAAGAAAACTGGAGAGCAATATCACCGATGAACTTAGATGCAAAAATCCTCAACAAGATACTAGACAACAGACTCCAACATGACATTAAAAGGATCACACACCATGACACTGTGTTTTTACTTTCAAGCCTTGGCTCTTGTCAATAGGTGTGCAGGGGTCGCTGGCCTGCCCGGGTCTCCCCAAATGATACTTTACTGTGCAAAGACAGCCAGGAGGTGGATTGCCACATCATGTGGCCGGCTCTCTGGTTTTGTTTTTCTTTGGCAGGAATCTCTTGATTGTTTTCAGTGGTGCCTGTTACCAGGGCGCAATACCACCAGTGGCTTAGGAGGCTTCCCTTTTCTCCAGGCCCTCTCCCGAAGGTATTGCTTCCAGACGTATTGACAATGGCAATCCTAACGGCTGCCAGGTGAAACCGCGAAGGCGTTTCAATTTCCATTTCTCCCATTCGCATGGTCGTGGAGCATATTTCCTGGGCCTTTCTTAGAAACCAACACAAAGGGAAACAAAACACGCATGGTGAATTCAACTTACCTCTTGAAACCACCTGTTGCCAATCAATCCTGTTTCGGGCTCTTTTCCAGTGCCTATCCCCAGGACATTTTTGCAGCGGGGGTGTCAATTACAACCCCGCTGGCCTTTTGAACAGGAAGGGCCGCTGAGCTCCCTTTGGAACGTTGTAGTTACAGGAGGCGGCCACAAGGCGGCAGCATTTTCCCACAGCTGGTCGGATTCCCCAGGAACGCAGACCTTGCGCACACGCGTGTTCTTGGAATATGAATTAGAGAGGAACGTGTCCGGACAGACACCTAAGGGCTTGTGTCTCACTCCTTCTCCCACTTACCCTTCCCACTCTCGATTCATCACACCCCCTGCAAACCCCTCCTGAAGAGTGTGTTGTCGGAGGCAAGTGGGGTGACTCTAAGGAAGGAGGTGAATGGTGGGAACCCCACCAGCAGGAGACCTGGACACCAGGTGATGTTTGAACACTGTTGTGCATGTCGGACCACCATCCTCTGGCTGCAGTGGGCTTGGCTTAGCTGCAGGAGGGCACACCTACATCTACAGAGACTGCTGCCAACCAGAAGGGACCAGGCACCACAGGTCCAAAGGGGTTAATTCGCTGGTGCGACCCACTCCCGCGCCGACCTGCCTCACTGTGACCACACTCCAACTTTGGTGCCCAAGCCTGCTCACGCTCCAGGGAAGTGACACCCGCACATCTCTCTGAGGCCTGAGAGGAACATACTGGATCTCGATCATTTTGCTTTTTATAGAGATTCTAATTTCTGTCCATGTCTAGTGAATTTACAATGCTGTTGACTTTCGCTGTGCAGCACCTTGATTCAGTTCTCCGTGTATGTATATATATACACATCCATTCTCTTTCGCATTCTCTTCCCACGTAGCTTAGTCCAGGGTGGTGCCGACCGCTCCCTGTGCTTTGTAGAAGGTGGTTGTGGATCGTCTGCTTAATACATATTAGAATGCATGTGTTAATCCCACCCTCCTCATTCAACCCACCTCCGCATGCCTTTGCCCTCTCGAAACCCTGTACTTGCGTTCTAAATCTGTGACTCTGTTTGTGCTTTCTACTTTCCTGGTATCGACTTTGAGATGCCACCTATATGTGCTATCGTTGGAATTTTCTCTTTCTCTGTTGGACGTCCCATGCTGAGTACAGGGAACTCCAGATCTATCGAAGATGCTGGAAATGGCAGGATATTATTCTGTTTCATGGCTGAGCAGTACTCCATGCTCTATGTGTACCAACTCTTCACTTTCCATTCATCTGGGGATGGACATTGTGTTTTTACTTTCAAGACTTGGCTTTTGTCAATAGGTGGCTAGTGACAGCTGGGGCACCCGTGTCTCTCTAAAGTACACATGGTTCTGCAAACGCTTCCAAAACACTGCAGAGGAAAGAACACTCCCAAACTCATTGTACGAAGCCATCCACCTGATCCCCAAACCAGACAAAGATACTACAAGAAAAGAAAACTGGAGAGCAATATCACCGATGAACTTAGATGCAAAAATCCTCAACAAGATACTAGCCAACAGACTCCAACATGACATTAAAAGGATCACACACCATGACACTGTGTTTTAACTTTCAAGCCTTGGCTCTTGTCAATAGGTGTGCAGGGGTCGCTGGCCTGCCCGGGTCTCCCCAAATGATACTTTACTGTGCAAAGACAGCCAGGAGGTGGATTGCCACATCATGTGGCCGGCTCTCTGGTTTTGTTTTTCTTTGGCAGGAATCTCTTGATTGTTTTCAGTGGTGCCTGTTACCAGGGCGCAATACTACCAGTGGCTTAGGAGGCTTCCCTTTTCTCCAGGCCCTCTCCCGAAGGTATTGCTTCCAGACGTATTGACACTGGCAATCCTAACGGCTGCCAGGTGAAACTGCGAAGGCGTTTCAATTTCCATTTCTCCCATTCGCATGGGCGTGGAGCATATTTCCTGGGCCTTTCTTAGAAACCAACACAAAGGGAAACAAAACACGCATGGTGAATTCAACTTACCTCTTGAAACCGCCTGTTGCCAATCAATCCTGTTTCGGGCTCTTTTCCAGTGCCTATCCCCAGGACATTTTTGCAGCGGGGGTGTCAATTACAACCCCGCTGGCCTTTTGAACAGGAAGGGCCGCTGAGCTCCCTTTGGAACGTTGTAGTTACAGGAGGCGGCCACAAGGCGGCAGCATTTTCCCACAGCTGGTCGGATTCCCCAGGAACGCAGACCTTGCGCACACGCGTGTTCTTGGAATATGAATTAGAGAGGAACGTGTCCGGACAGACACCTAAGGGCTTGTGTCTCACTCCTTCTCCCACTTACCCTTCCCACTCTCGATTCATCACACCCCCTGCAAACCCCTCCTGAAGAGTGTGTTGTCGGAGGCAAGTGGGGTGACTCTAAGGAAGGAGGTGAATGGCGGGAACCCCACCAGCAGGAGACCTGGACACCAGGTGATGTTTGAACACTGTTGTGCATGTCGGACCACCATCCTCTGGCTGCAGTGGGCTTGGCTTAGCTGCAGGAGGGCACACCTACATCTACAGAGACTGCTGCCAACCAGAAGGGACCAGGCACCACAGGTCCAAAGGGGATAATTCGCTGGTGCGACCCACTCCCGCGCCGACCTGCCTCACTGTGACCACACTCCAACTTTGGTGCCCAAGCCTGCTCACGCTCCAGGGAAGTGACACCCGCGCATCTCTCTGAGGCCTGAGAGGAACATACTGGATCTCGATCATTTTGCTTTTTATAGAGATTCTAATTTCTGTCCATGTCTAGTGAATTTACAATGCTGTTGACTTTCGCTGTGCAGCACCTTGATTCAGTTCTCCGTGTATGTATATATATACACATCCATTCTCTTTCGCATTCTCTTCCCACGTAGCTTAGTCCAGGGTGGTGCCGACCGCTCCCTGTGCTTTGTAGAAGGTGGTTGTGGATCGTCTGCTTAATACATATTAGAATGCATGTGTTAATCCCACCCTCCTCATTCAACCCACCTCCGCATGCCTTTGCCCTCTCGAAACCCTGTACTTGCGTTCTAAATCTGTGACTCTGTTTGTGCTTTCTACTTTCCTGGTATCGACTTTGAGATGCCACCTATACGTGCTATCGTTGGAATTTTCTCTTTCTCTGTTGGACGTCCCATGCTGAGTACAGGGAACTCCAGATCTATCGAAGATGCTGGAAATGGCAGGATATTATTCTGTTTCATGGCTGAGCAGTACTCCATGCTCTATGTGTACCAACTCTTCACTTTCCATTCATCTGGGGATGGACATTGTGTTTTTACTTTCAAGACTTGGCTTTTGTCAATAGGTGGCTAGTGACAGCTGGGGCACCCGTGTCTCTCTAAAGTACACATGGTTCTGCAAACGCTTCCAAAACACTGCAGAGGAAAGAACACTCCCAAACTCATTGTACGAAGCCATCCACCTGATCCCCAAACCAGACAAAGATACTACAAGAAAAGAAAACTGGAGAGCAATATCACCGATGAACTTAGATGCAAAAATCCTCAACAAGATACTAGCCAACAGACTCCAACATGACATTAAAAGGATCACACACCATGACACTGTGTTTTTACTTTCAAGCCTTGGCTCTTGTCAATAGGTGTGCAGGGGTCGCTGGCCTGCCCGGGTCTCCCCAAATGATACTTTACTGTGCAAAGACAGCCAGGAGGTGGATTGCCACATCATGTGGCCGGCTCTCTGGTTTTGTTTTTCTTTGGCAGGAATCTCTTGATTGTTTTCAGTGGTGCCTGTTACCAGGGCGCAATACCACCAGTGGCTTAGGAGGCTTCCCTTTTCTCCAGGCCCTCTCCCGAAGGTATTGCTTCCAGACGTATTGACACTGGCAATCCTAACGGCTGCCAGGTGAAACTGCGAAGGCGTTTCAATTTCCATTTCTCCCATTCGCATGGTCGTGGAGCATATTTCCTGGGCCTTTCTTAGAAACCAACACAAAGGGAAACAAAACACGCATGGTGAATTCAACTTACCTCTTGAAACCGCCTGTTGCCAATCAATCCTGTTTCGGGCTCTTTTCCAGTGCCTATCCCCAGGACATTTTTGCAGCGGGGGTGTCAATTACAACCCCGCTGGCCTTTTGAACAGGAAGGGCCGCTGAGCTCCCTTTGGAACGTTGTAGTTACAGGAGGCGGCCACAAGGCGGCAGCATTTTCCCACAGCTGGTCGGATTCCCCAGGAACGCAGACCTTGCGCACACGCGTGTTCTTGGAATATGAATTAGAGAGGAACATGTCCGGACAGACACCTAAGGGCTTGTGTCTCACTCCTTCTCCCACTTACCCTTCCCACTCTCGATTCATCACACCCCCTGCAAACCCCTCCTGAAGAGTGTGTTGTCGGAGGCAAGTGGGGTGACTCTAAGGAAGGAGGTGAATGGCGGGAACCCCACCAGCAGGAGACCTGGACACCAGGTGATGTTTGAACACTGTTGGGCATGTCGGACCACCATCCTCTGGCTGCAGTGGGCTTGGCTTAGCTGCAGGAGGGCACACCTACATCTACAGAGACTGCTGCCAACCAGAAGGGACCAGGCACCACAGGTCCAAAGGGGTTAATTCGCTGGTGCGACCCACTCCCGCGCCGACCTGCCTCACTGTGACCACACTCCAACTTTGGTGCCCAAGCCTGCTCACGCTCCAGGGAAGTGACACCCGCGCATCTCTCTGAGGCCTGAGAGGAACATACTGGATCTCAATCATTTTGCTTTTTATAGAGATTCTAATTTCTGTCCATGTCTAGTGAATTTACAATGCTGTTGACTTTCGCTGTGCAGCACCTTGATTCAGTTCTCCGTGTATGTATATATATACACATCCATTCTCTTTCGCATTCTCTTCCCACGTAGCTTAGTCCAGGGTGGTGCCGACCGCTCCCTGTGCTTTGTAGAAGGTGGTTGTGGATCGTCTGCTTAATACATATTAGAATGCATGTGTTAATCCCACCCTCCTCATTCAACCCACCTCCGCATGCCTTTGCCCTCTCGAAACCCTGTACTTGCGTTCTAAATCTGTGACTCTGTTTGTGCTTTCTACTTTCCTGGTATCGACTTTGAGATGCCACCTATACGTGCTATCGTTGGAATTTTCTCTTTCTCTGTTGGACGTCCCATGCTGAGTACAGGGAACTCCAGATCTATCGAAGATGCTGGAAATGGCAGGATATTATTCTGTTTCATGGCTGAGCAGTACTCCATGCTCTATGTGTACCAACTCTTCACTTTCCATTCATCTGGGGATGGACATTGTGTTTTTACTTTCAAGACTTGGCTGTTGTCAATAGGTGGCTAGTGACAGCTGGGGCACCCGTGTCTCTCTAAAGTACACATGGTTCTGCAAACGCTTCCAAAACACTGCAGAGGAAAGAACACTCCCAAACTCATTGTACGAAGCCATCCACCTGATCCCCAAACCAGACAAAGATACTACAAGAAAAGAAAACTGGAGAGCAATATCACCGATGAACTTAGATGCAAAAATCCTCAACAAGATACTAGCCAACAGACTCCAACATGACATTAAAAGGATCACACACCATGACACTGTGTTTTAACTTTCAAGCCTTGGCTCTTGTCAATAGGTGTGCAGGGGTCGCTGGCCTGCCCGGGTCTCCCCAAATGATACTTTACTGTGCAAAGACAGCCAGGAGGTGGATTGCCACATCATGTGGCCGGCTCTCTGGTTTTGTTTTTCTTTGGCAGGAATCTCTTGATTGTTTTCAGTGGTGCCTGTTACCAGGGCGCAATACCACCAGTGGCTTAGGAGGCTTCCCTTTTCTCCAGGCCCTCTCCCGAAGGTATTGCTTCCAGACGTATTGACACTGGCAATCCTAACGGCTGCCAGGTGAAACTGCGAAGGCGTTTCAATTTCCATTTCTCCCATTCGCATGGTCGTGGAGCATATTTCCTGGGCCTTTCTTAGAAACCAACACAAAGGGAAACAAAACACGCATGGTGAATTCAACTTACCTCTTGAAACCGCCTGTTGCCAATCAATCCTGTTTCGGGCTCTTTTCCAGTGCCTATCCCCAGGACATTTTTGCAGCGGGGGTGTCAATTACAACCCCGCTGGCCTTTTGAACAGGAAGGGCCGCTGAGCTCCCTTTGGAACGTTGTAGTTACAGGAGGCGGCCACAAGGCGGCAGCATTTTCCCACAGCTGGTCGGATTCCCCAGGAACGCAGACCTTGCGCACACGCGTGTTCTTGGAATATGAATTAGAGAGGAACGTGTCCGGACAGACACCTAAGGGCTTGTGTCTCACTCCTTCTCCCACTTACCCTTCCCACTCTCGATTCATCACACCCCCTGCAAACCCCTCCTGAAGAGTGTGTTGTCGGAGGCAAGTGGGGTGACTCTAAGGAAGGAGGTGAATGGCGGGAACCCCACCAGCAGGAGACCTGGACACCAGGTGATGTTTGAACACTGTTGTGCATGTCGGACCACCATCCTCTGGCTGCAGTGGGCTTGGCTTAGCTGCAGGAGGGCACACCTACATCTACAGAGACTGCTGCCAACCAGAAGGGACCAGGCACCACAGGTCCAAAGGGGTTAATTCGCTGGTGCGACCCACTCCCGCGCCGACCTGCCTCACTGTGACCACACTCCAACTTTGGTGCCCAAGCCTGCTCACGCTCCAGGGAAGTGACACCCGCGCATCTCTCTGAGGCCTGAGAGGAACATACTGGATCTCGATCATTTTGCTTTTTATAGAGATTCTAATTTCTGTCCATGTCTAGTGAATTTACAATGCTGTTGACTTTCGCTGTGCAGCACCTTGATTCAGTTCTCCGTGTATGTATATATATACACATCCATTCTCTTTCGCATTCTCTTCCCACGTAGCTTAGTCCAGGGTGGTGCCGACCGCTCCCTGTGCTTTGTAGTAGGTGGTTGTGGATCGTCTGCTTAATACATATTAGAGTGCATGTGTTAATCCCACCCTCCTCATTCAACCCACCTCCGCATGCCTTTGCCCTCTCGAAACCCTGTACTTGCGTTCTAAATCTGTGACTCTGTTTGTGCTTTCTACTTTCCTGGTATCGACTTTGAGATGCCACCTATACGTGCTATCGTTGGAATTTTCTCTTTCTCTGTTGGACGTCCCATGCTGAGTACAGGGAACTCCGGATCTATCGAAGATGCTGGAAATGGCAGGATATTATTCTGTTTCATGGCTGAGCAGTATTCCATGCTCTATGTGTACCAACTCTTCACTTTCCATTCATCTGGGGATGGACATTGTGTTTTTACTTTCAAGACTTGGCTGTTGTCAATAGGTGGCTAGTGACAGCTGGGGCACCTGTGTCTCTCTAAAGTACACATGGTTCTGCAAACGCTTCCAAAACACTGCAGAGGAAAGAACACTCCCAAACTCATTGTACGAAGCCATCCACCTGATCCCCAAACCAGACAAAGATACTACAAGAAAAGAAAACTGGAGAGCAATATCACCGATGAACTTAGATGCAAAAATCCTCAACAAGATACAAGCCAACAGACTCCAACATGACATTAAAAGGATCACACACCATGACACTGTGTTTTTACTTTCAAGCCTTGGCTCTTGTCAATAGGTGTGCAGGGGTCGCTGGCCTGCCCGGGTCTCCCCAAATGATACTTTACTGTGCAAAGACAGCCAGGAGGTGGATTGCCACATCATGTGGCCGGCTCTCTGGTTTTGTTTTTCTTTGGCAGGAATCTCTTGATTGTTTTCAGTGGTGCCTGTTACCAGGGCGCAATACCACCAGTGGCTTAGGAGGCTTCCCTTTTCTCCAGGCCCTCTCCCGAAGGTATTGCTTCCAGACGTATTGACACTGGCAATCCTAACGGCTGCCAGGTGAAACCGCGAAGGCGTTTCAATTTCCATTTCTCCCATTCGCATGGGCGTGGAGCATATTTCCTGGGCCTTTCTTAGAAACCAACACAAAGGGAAACAAAACACGCATGGTGAATTCAACTTACCTCTTGAAACCGCCTGTTGCCAATCAATCCTGTTTCGGGCTCTTTTCCAGTGCCTATCCCCAGGACATTTTTGCAGCGGGGGTGTCAATTACAACCCCGCTGGCCTTTTGAACAGGAAGGGCCGCTGAGCTCCCTTTGGAACGTTGTAGTTACAGGAGGCGGCCACAAGGCGGCAGCATTTTCCCACAGCTGGTCGGATTCCCCAGGAACGCAGACCTTGCGCACACGCGTGTTCTTGGAATATGAATTAGAGAGGAACGTGTCCGGACAGACACCTAAGGGCTTGTGTCTCACTCCTTCTCCCACTTACCCTTCCCACTCTCGATTCATCACACCCCCTGCAAACCCCTCCTGAAGAGTGTGTTGTCGGAGGCAAGTGGGGTGACTCTAAGGAAGGAGGTGAATGGCGGGAACCCCACCAGCAGGAGACCTGGACACCAGGTGATGTTTGAACACTGTTGTGCATGTCGGACCACCATCCTCTGGCTGCAGTGGGCTTGGCTTAGCTGCAGGAGGGCACACCTACATCTACAGAGACTGCTGCCAACCAGAAGGGACCAGGCACCACAGGTCCAAAGGGGTTAATTCGCTGGTGCGACCCACTCCCGTGCCGACCTGCCTCACTGTGACCACACTCCAACTTTGGTGCCCAAGCCTGCTCACGCTCCAGGGAAGTGACACCCGCGCATCTCTCTGAGGCCTGAGAGGAACATACTGGATCTCGATCATTTTGCTTTTTATAGAGATTCTAATTTCTGTACATGTCTAGTGAATTTACAATGCTGTTGACTTTCGCTGTGCAGCACCTTGATTCAGTTCTCCGTGTATGTATATATATACACATCCATTCTCTTTCGCATTCTCTTCCCACGTAGCTTAGTCCAGGGTGGTGCCGACCGCTCCCTGTGCTTTGTAGAAGGTGGTTGTGGATCGTCTGCTTAATACATATTAGAATGCATGTGTTAATCCCACCCTCCTCATTCAACCCACCTCCGCATGCCTTTGCCCTCTCGAAACCCTGTACTTGCGTTCTAAATCTGTGACTCTGTTTGTGCTTTCTACTTTCCTGGTATCGACTTTGAGATGCCACCTATACGTGCTATCGTTGGAATTTTCTCTTTCTCTGTTGGACGTCCCATGCTGAGTACAGGGAACTCCAGATCTATCGAAGATGCTGGAAATGGCAGGATATTATTCTGTTTCATGGCTGAGCAGTTCTCCATGCTCTATGTGTACCAACTCTTCACTTTCCATTCATCTGGGGATGGACATTGTGTTTTTACTTTCAAGACTTGGCTGTTGTCAATAGGTGGCTAGTGACAGCTGGGGCACCCGTGTCTCTCTAAAGTACACATGGTTCTGCAAACACTTCCAAAACACTGCAGAGGAAAGAACACTCCCAAACTCATTGTACGAAGCCATCCACCTGATCCCCAAACCAGACAAAGATACTACAAGAAAAGAAAACTGGAGAGCAATATCACCGATGAACTTAGATGCAAAAATCCTCAACAAGATACTAGACAACAGACTCCAACATGACATTAAAAGGATCACACACCATGACACTGTGTTTTAACTTTCAAGCCTTGGCTCTTGTCAATAGGTGTGCAGGGGTCGCTGGCCTGCCCGGGTCTCCCCAAATGATACTTTACTGTGCAAAGACAGCCAGGAGGTGGATTGCCACATCATGTGGCCGGCTCTCTGGTTTTGTTTTTCTTTGGCAGGAATCTCTTGATTGTTTTCAGTGGTGCCTGTTACCAGGGCGCAATACCACCAGTGGCTTAGGAGGCTTCCCTTTTCTCCAGGCCCTCTCCCGAAGGTATTGCTTCCAGACGTATTGACACTGGCAATCCTAACGGCTGCCAGGTGAAACCGCGAAGGCGTTTCAATTTCCATTTCTCCCATTCGCATGTCGTGGAGCATATTTCCAGGGCCTTTCTTAGAAACCAACACAAAGGGAAACAAAACACGCATGGTGAATTCAACTTACCTCTTGAAACCGCCTGTTGCCAATCAATCCTGTTTCGGGCTCTTTTCCAGTGCCTATCCCCAGGACATTTTTGCAGCGGGGGTGTCAATTACAACCCCGCTGGCCTTTTGAACAGGAAGGGCCGCTGAGCTCCCTTTGGAACGTTGTAGTTACAGGAGGCGGCCACAAGGCGGCAGCATTTTCCCACAGCTGGTCGGATTCCCCAGGAACGCAGACCTTGCGCACACGCGTGTTCTTGGAATATGAATTAGAGAGGAATGTGTCCAGACAGACACCTAAGGGCTTGTGTCTCACTCCTTCTCCCACTTACCCTTCCCACTCTCGATTCATCACACCCCCTGCAAACCCCTCCTGAAGAGTGTGTTGTCGGAGGCAAGTGGGGTGACTCTAAGGAAGGAGGTGAATGGCGGGAACCCCACCAGCAGGAGACCTGGACACCAGGTGATGTTTGAACACTGTTGTGCATGTCGGACCACCATCCTCTGGCTGCAGTGGGCTTGGCTTAGCTGCAGGAGGGCACACCTACATCTACAGAGACTGCTGCCAACCAGAAGGGACCAGGCACCACAGGTCCAAAGGGGTTAATTCGCTGGTGCGACCCACTCCCGCGCCGACCTGCCTCACTGTGACCACACTCCAACTTTGGTGCCCAAGCCTGCTCACGCTCCAGGGAAGTGACACCCGCGCATCTCTCTGAGGCCTGAGAGGAACATACTGGATCTCGATCATTTTGCTTTTTATAGAGATTCTAATTTCTGTCCATGTCTAGTGAATTTACAATGCTGTTGACTTTCGCTGTGCAGCACCTTGATTCAGTTCTCCGTGTATGTATATATATACACATCCATTCTCTTTCGCATTCTCTTCCCACGTAGGTTAGTCCAGGGTGGTGCCGACCGCTCCCTGTGCTTTGTAGAAGGTGGTTGTGGATCGTCTGCTTTATACATATTAGAATGCATGTGTTAATCCCACCCTCCTCATTCAACCCACCTCCGCATGCTTTTGCCCTCTCGAAACCCTGTACTTGCGTTCTAAATCTGTGACTCTGTTTGTGCTTTCTACTTTCCTGGTATCGACTTTGAGATGCCACCTATACGTGCTATCGTTGGAATTTTCTCTTTCTCTGTTGGATGTCCCATGCTGAGTACAGGGAACTCCGGATCTCTCGAAGATGCTGGAAATGGCAGGATATTATTCTGTTTCATGGCTGAGCAGTATTCCATGCTCTATGTGTACCAACTCTTCACTTTCCATTCATCTGGGGATGGACATTGTGTTTTTACTTTCAAGACTTGGCTGTTGTCAATAGGTGGCTAGTGACAGCTGGGGCACCCGTGTCTCTCTAAAGTACACATGGTTCTGCAAACGCTTCCAAAACACTGCAGAGGAAAGAACACTCCCAAACTCATTGTACGAAGCCATCCACCTGATCCCCAAACCAGACAAAGATACTACAAGAAAAGAAAACTGGAGAGCAATATCACCGATGAACTTAGATGCAAAAATCCTCAACAAGATACTAGCCAACAGACTCCAACATGACATTAAAAGGATCACACACCATGACACTGTGTTTTTACTTTCAAGCCTTGGCTCTTGTCAATAGGTGTGCAGGGGTCGCTGGCCTGCCCGGGTCTCCCCAAATGATACTTTACTGTGCAAAGACAGCCAGGAGGTGGATTGCCACATCATGTGGCCGGCTCTCTGGTTTTGTTTTTCTTTGGCAGGAATCTCTTGATTGTTTTCAGTGGTGCCTGTTACCAGGGCGCAATACCACCAGTGGCTTAGGAGGCTTCCCTTTTCTCCAGGCCCTCTCCCGAAGGTATTGCTTCCAGACGTATTGACACTGGCAATCCTAACGGCTGCCAGGTGAAACCGCGAAGGCGTTTCAATTTCCATTTCTCCCATTCGCATGGGCGTGGAGCATATTTCCTGGGCCTTTCTTAGAAACCAACACAAAGGGAAACAAAACACGCATGGTGAATTCAACTTACCTCTTGAAACCGCCTGTTGCCAATCAATCCTGTTTCGGGCTCTTTTCCAGTGCCTATCCCCAGGACATTTTTGCAGCGGGGGTGTCAATTACAACCCCGCTGGCCTTTTGAACAGGAAGGGCCGCTGAGCTCCCTTTGGAACGTTGTAGTTACAGGAGGCGGCCACAAGGCGGCAGCATTTTCCCACAGCTGGTCGGATTCCCCAGGAACGCAGACCTTGCGCACACGCGTGTTCTTGGAATATGAATTAGAGAGGAACGTGTCCGGACAGACACCTAAGGGCTTGTGTCTCACTCCTTCTCCCACTTACCCTTCCCACTCTCGATTCATCACACCCCCTGCAAACCCCTCCTGAAGAGTGTGTTGTCGGAGGCAAGTGGGGTGACTCTAAGGAAGGAGGTGAATGGCGGGAACCCCACCAGCAGGAGACCTGGACACCAGGTGATGTTTGAACACTGTTGTGCATGTCGGACCACCATCCTCTGGCTGCAGTGGGCTTGGCTTAGCTGCAGGAGGGCACACCTACATCTACAGAGACTGCTGCCAACCAGAAGGGACCAGGCACCACAGGTCCAAAGGGGATAATTCGCTGGTGCGACCCACTCCCGCGCCGACCTGCCTCACTGTGACCACACTCCAACTTTGGTGCCCAAGCCTGCTCACGCTCCAGGGAAGTGACACCCACGCATCTCTCTGAGGCCTGAGAGGAACATACTGGATCTCGATCATTTTGCTTTTTATAGAGATTCTAATTTCTGTCCATGTCTAGTGAATTTACAATGCTGTTGACTTTCGCTGTGCAGCACCTTGATTCAGTTCTCCGTGTATGTATATATATACACATCCATTCTCTTTCGCATTCTCTTCCCACGTAGCTTAGTCCAGGGTGGTGCCGACCGCTCCCTGTGCTTTGTAGTAGGTGGTTGTGGATCGTCTGCTTTATACATATTAGAATGCATGTGTTAATCCCACCCTCCTCATTCAACCCACCTCCGCATGCCTTTGCCCTCTCGAAACCCTGTACTTGCGTTCTAAATCTGTGACTCTGTTTGTGCTTTCTACTTTCCTGGTATCGACTTTGAGATGCCACCTATATGTGCTATCGTTGGAATTTTCTCTTTCTCTGTTGGACGTCCCATGCTGAGTACAGGGAACTCCGGATCTATCGAAGATGCTGGAAATGGCAGGATATTATTCTGTTTCATGGCTGAGCAGTATTCCATGCTCTATGTGTACCAACTCTTCACTTTCCATTCATCTGGGGATGGACATTGTGTTTTTACTTTCAAGACTTGGCTGTTGTCAATAGGTGGCTAGTGACAGCTGGGGCACCTGTGTCTCTCTAAAGTACACATGGTTCTGCAAACGCTTCCAAAACACTGCAGAGGAAAGAACACTCCCAAACTCATTGTACGAAGCCATCCACCTGATCCCCAAACCAGACAAAGATACTACAAGAAAAGAAAACTGGAGAGCAATATCACCGATGAACTTAGATGCAAAAATCCTCAACAAGATACTAGACAACAGACTCCAACATGACATTAAAAGGATCACACACCATGACACTGTGTTTTAACTTTCAAGCCTTGGCTCTTGTCAATAGGTGTGCAGGGGTCGCTGGCCTGCCCGGGTCTCCCCAAATGATACTTTACTGTGCAAAGACAGCCAGGAGGTGGATTGCCACATCATGTGGCCGGCTCTCTGGTTTTGTTTTTCTTTGGCAGGAATCTCTTGATTGTTTTCAGTGGTGCCTGTTACCAGGGCGCAATACCACCAGTGGCTTAGGAGGCTTCCCTTTTCTCCAGGCCCTCTCCCGAAGGTATTGCTTCCAGACGTATTGACACTGGCAATCCTAACGGCTGCCAGGTGAAACCGCGAAGGCGTTTCAATTTCCATTTCTCCCATTCGCATGTCGTGGAGCATATTTCCAGGGCCTTTCTTAGAAACCAACACAAAGGGAAACAAAACACGCATGGTGAATTCAACTTACCTCTTGAAACCGCCTGTTGCCAATCAATCCTGTTTCGGGCTCTTTTCCAGTGCCTATCCCCAGGACATTTTTGCAGCGGGGGTGTCAATTACAACCCCGCTGGCCTTTTGAACAGGAAGGGCCGCTGAGCTCCCTTTGGAACGTTGTAGTTACAGGAGGCGGCCACAAGGCGGCAGCATTTTCCCACAGCTGGTCGGATTCCCCAGGAACGCAGACCTTGCGCACACGCGTGTTCTTGGAATATGAATTAGAGAGGAATGTGTCCAGACAGACACCTAAGGGCTTGTGTCTCACTCCTTCTCCCACTTACCCTTCCCACTCTCGATTCATCACACCCCCTGCAAACCCCTCCTGAAGAGTGTGTTGTCGGAGGCAAGTGGGGTGACTCTAAGGAAGGAGGTGAATGGCGGGAACCCCACCAGCAGGAGACCTGGACACCAGGTGATGTTTGAACACTGTTGTGCATGTCGGACCACCATCCTCTGGCTGCAGTGGGCTTGGCTTAGCTGCAGGAGGGCACACCTACATCTACAGAGACTGCTGCCAACCAGAAGGGACCAGGCACCACAGGTCCAAAGGGGTTAATTCGCTGGTGCGACCCACTCCCGCGCCGACCTGCCTCACTGTGACCACACTCCAACTTTGGTGCCCAAGCCTGCTCACGCTCCAGGGAAGTGACACCCGCGCATCTCTCTGAGGCCTGAGAGGAACATACTGGATCTCGATCATTTTGCTTTTTATAGAGATTCTAATTTCTGTCCATGTCTAGTGAATTTACAATGCTGTTGACTTTCGCTGTGCAGCACCTTGATTCAGTTCTCCGTGTATGTATATATATACACATCCATTCTCTTTCGCATTCTCTTCCCACGTAGGTTAGTCCAGGGTGGTGCCGACCGCTCCCTGTGCTTTGTAGAAGGTGGTTGTGGATCGTCTGCTTTATACATATTAGAATGCATGTGTTAATCCCACCCTCCTCATTCAACCCACCTCCGCATGCTTTTGCCCTCTCGAAACCCTGTACTTGCGTTCTAAATCTGTGACTCTGTTTGTGCTTTCTACTTTCCTGGTATCGACTTTGAGATGCCACCTATACGTGCTATCGTTGGAATTTTCTCTTTCTCTGTTGGATGTCCCATGCTGAGTACAGGGAACTCCGGATCTATCGAAGATGCTGGAAATGGCAGGATATTATTCTGTTTCATGGCTGAGCAGTATTCCATGCTCTATGTGTACCAACTCTTCACTTTCCATTCATCTGGGGATGGACATTGTGTTTTTACTTTCAAGACTTGGCTGTTGTCAATAGGTGGCTAGTGACAGCTGGGGCACCCGTGTCTCTCTAAAGTACACATGGTTCTGCAAACGCTTCCAAAACACTGCAGAGGAAAGAACACTCCCAAACTCATTGTACGAAGCCATCCACCTGATCCCCAAACCAGACAAAGATACTACAAGAAAAGAAAACTGGAGAGCAATATCACCGATGAACTTAGATGCAAAAATCCTCAACAAGATACTAGCCAACAGACTCCAACATGACATTAAAAGGATCACACACCATGACACTGTGTTTTTACTTTCAAGCCTTGGCTCTTGTCAATAGGTGTGCAGGGGTCGCTGGCCTGCCCGGGTCTCCCCAAATGATACTTTACTGTGCAAAGACAGCCAGGAGGTGGATTGCCACATCATGTGGCCGGCTCTCTGGTTTTGTTTTTCTTTGGCAGGAATCTCTTGATTGTTTTCAGTGGTGCCTGTTACCAGGGCGCAATACCACCAGTGGCTTAGGAGGCTTCCCTTTTCTCCAGGCCCTCTCCCGAAGGTATTGCTTCCAGACGTATTGACACTGGCAATCCTAACGGCTGCCAGGTGAAACCGCGAAGGCGTTTCAATTTCCATTTCTCCCATTCGCATGGGCGTGGAGCATATTTCCTGGGCCTTTCTTAGAAACCAACACAAAGGGAAACAAAACACGCATGGTGAATTCAACTTACCTCTTGAAACCGCCTGTTGCCAATCAATCCTGTTTCGGGCTCTTTTCCAGTGCCTATCCCCAGGACATTTTTGCAGCGGGGGTGTCAATTACAACCCCGCTGGCCTTTTGAACAGGAAGGGCCGCTGAGCTCCCTTTGGAACGTTGTAGTTACAGGAGGCGGCCACAAGGCGGCAGCATTTTCCCACAGCTGGTCGGATTCCCCAGGAACGCAGACCTTGCGCACACGCGTGTTCTTGGAATATGAATTAGAGAGGAACGTGTCCGGACAGACACCTAAGGGCTTGTGTCTCACTCCTTCTCCCACTTACCCTTCCCACTCTCGATTCATCACACCCCCTGCAAACCCCTCCTGAAGAGTGTGTTGTCGGAGGCAAGTGGGGTGACTCTAAGGAAGGAGGTGAATGGCGGGAACCCCACCAGCAGGAGACCTGGACACCAGGTGATGTTTGAACACTGTTGTGCATGTCGGACCACCATCCTCTGGCTGCAGTGGGCTTGGCTTAGCTGCAGGAGGGCACACCTACATCTACAGAGACTGCTGCCAACCAGAAGGGACCAGGCACCACAGGTCCAAAGGGGATAATTCGCTGGTGCGACCCACTCCCGCGCCGACCTGCCTCACTGTGACCACACTCCAACTTTGGTGCCCAAGCCTGCTCACGCTCCAGGGAAGTGACACCCACGCATCTCTCTGAGGCCTGAGAGGAACATACTGGATCTCGATCATTTTGCTTTTTATAGAGATTCTAATTTCTGTCCATGTCTAGTGAATTTACAATGCTGTTGACTTTCGCTGTGCAGCACCTTGATTCAGTTCTCCGTGTATGTATATATATACACATCCATTCTCTTTCGCATTCTCTTCCCACGTAGCTTAGTCCAGGGTGGTGCCGACCGCTCCCTGTGCTTTGTAGTAGGTGGTTGTGGATCGTCTGCTTTATACATATTAGAATGCATGTGTTAATCCCACCCTCCTCATTCAACCCACCTCCGCATGCCTTTGCCCTCTCGAAACCCTGTACTTGCGTTCTAAATCTGTGACTCTGTTTGTGCTTTCTACTTTCCTGGTATCGACTTTGAGATGCCACCTATATGTGCTATCGTTGGAATTTTCTCTTTCTCTGTTGGACGTCCCATGCTGAGTACAGGGAACTCCGGATCTATCGAAGATGCTGGAAATGGCAGGATATTATTCTGTTTCATGGCTGAGCAGTATTCCATGCTCTATGTGTACCAACTCTTCACTTTCCATTCATCTGGGGATGGACATTGTGTTTTTACTTTCAAGACTTGGCTGTTGTCAATAGGTGGCTAGTGACAGCTGGGGCACCTGTGTCTCTCTAAAGTACACATGGTTCTGCAAACGCTTCCAAAACACTGCAGAGGAAAGAACACTCCCAAACTCATTGTACGAAGCCATCCACCTGATCCCCAAACCAGACAAAGATACTACAAGAAAAGAAAACTGGAGAGCAATATCACCGATGAACCTAGATGCAAAAATCCTCAACAAGATACTAGCCAACAGACTCCAACATGACATTAAAAGGATCACACACCATGACACTGTGTTTTTACTTTCAAGCCTTGGCTCTTGTCAATAGGTGTGCAGGGGTCGCTGGCCTGCCCGGGTCTCCCCAAATGATACTTTACTGTGCAAAGACAGCCAGGAGGTGGATTGCCACATCATGTGGCCGGCTCTCTGGTTTTGTTTTTCTTTGGCAGGAATCTCTTGATTGTTTTCAGTGGTGCCTGTTACCAGGGCGCAATACCACCAGTGGCTTAGGAGGCTTCCCTTTTCTCCAGGCCCTCTCCCGAAGGTATTGCTTCCAGACGTATTGACACTGGCAATCCTAACGGCTGCCAGGTGAAACCGCGAAGGCGTTTCAATTTCCATTTCTCCCATTCGCATGGGCGTGGAGCATATTTCCTGGGCCTTTCTTAGAAACCAACACAAAGGGAAACAAAACACGCATGGTGAATTCAACTTACCTCTTGAAACCGCCTGTTGCCAATCAATCCTGTTTCGGGCTCTTTTCCAGTGCCTATCCCCAGGACATTTTTGCAGCAGGGGTGTCAATTACAACCCCGCTGGCCTTTTGAACAGGAAGGGCCGCTGAGCTCCCTTTGGAACGTTGTAGTTACAGGAGGCGGCCACAAGGCGGCAGCATTTTCCCACAGCTGGTCGGATTCCCCAGGAACGCAGACCTTGCGCACACGCGTGTTCTTGGAATATGAATTAGAGAGGAACGTGTCCGGACAGACACCTAAGGGCTTGTGTCTCACTCCTTCTCCCACTTACCCTTCCCACTCTCGATTCATCACACCCCCTGCAAACCCCTCCTGAAGAGTGTGTTGTCGGAGGCAAGTGGGGTGACTCTAAGGAAGGAGGTGAATGGCGGGAACCCCACCAGCAGGAGACCTGGACACCAGGTGATGTTTGAACACTGTTGTGCATGTCGGACCACCATCCTCTGGCTGCAGTGGGCTTGGCTTAGCTGCAGGAGGGCACACCTACATCTACAGAGACTGCTGCCAACCAGAAGGGACCAGGCACCACAGGTCCAAAGGGGTTAATTCGCTGGTGCGACCCACTCCCGCGCCGATCTGCCTCACTGTGACCACACTCCAACTTTGGTGCCCAAGCCTGCTCACGCTCCAGGGAAGTGACACCCGCGCATCTCTCTGAGGCCTGAGAGGAACATACTGGATCTCGATCATTTTGCTTTTTATAGAGATTCTAATTTCTGTCCATGTCTAGTGAATTTACAATGCTGTTGACTTTCGCTGTGCAGCACCTTGATTCAGTTCTCCGTGTATGTATATATATACACATCCATTCTCTTTCGCATTCTCTTCCCACGTAGCTTAGTCCAGGGTGGTGCCGACCGCTCCCTGTGCTTTGTAGTAGGTGGTTGTGGATCGTCTGCTTAATACATATTAGAGTGCATGTGTTAATCCCACCCTCCTCATTCAACCCACCTCCGCATGCCTTTGCCCTCTCGAAACCCTGTACTTGCGTTCTAAATCTGTGACTCTGTTTGTGCTTTCTACTTTCCTGGTATCGACTTTGAGATGCCACCTATACGTGCTATCGTTGGAATTTTCTCTTTCTCTGTTGGACGTCCCATGCTGAGTACAGGGAACTCCGGATCTATCGAAGATGCTGGAAATGGCAGGATATTATTCTGTTTCATGGCTGAGCAGTATTCCATGCTCTATGTGTACCAACTCTTCACTTTCCATTCATCTGGGGATGGACATTGTGTTTTTACTTTCAAGACTTGGCTGTTGTCAATAGGTGGCTAGTGACAGCTGGGGCACCTGTGTCTCTCTAAAGTACACATGGTTCTGCAAACGCTTCCAAAACACTGCAGAGGAAAGAACACTCCCAAACTCATTGTACGAAGCCATCCACCTGATCCCCAAACCAGACAAAGATACTACAAGAAAAGAAAACTGGAGAGCAATATCACCGATGAACTTAGATGCAAAAATCCTCAACAAGATACTAGACAACAGACTCCAACATGACATTAAAAGGATCACACACCATGACACTGTGTTTTTACTTTCAAGCCTTGGCTCTTGTCAATAGGTGTGCAGGGGTCGCTGGCCTGCCCGGGTCTCCCCAAATGATACTTTACTGTGCAAAGACAGCCAGGAGGTGGATTGCCACATCATGTGGCCGGCTCTCTGGTTTTGTTTTTCTTTGGCAGGAATCTCTTGATTGTTTTCAGTGGTGCCTGTTACCAGGGCGCAATACCACCAGTGGCTTAGGAGGCTTCCCTTTTCTCCAGGCCCTCTCCCGAAGGTATTGCTTCCAGACGTATTGACACTGGCAATCCTAACGGCTGCCAGGTGAAACCGCGAAGGCGTTTCAATTTCCATTTCTCCCATTCGCATGGGCGTGGAGCATATTTCCTGGGCCTTTCTTAGAAACCAACACAAAGGGAAACAAAACACGCATGGTGAATTCAACTTACCTCTTGAAACCACCTGTTGCCAATCAATCCTGTTTCGGGCTCTTTTCCAGTGCCTATCCCCAGGACATTTTTGCAGCGGGGGTGTCAATTACAACCCCGCTGGCCTTTTGAACAGGAAGGGCCGCTGAGCTCCCTTTGGAACGTTGTAGTTACAGGAGGCGGCCACAAGGCGGCAGCATTTTCCCACAGCTGGTCGGATTCCCCAGGAACGCAGACCTTGCGCACACGCGTGTTCTTGGAATATGAATTAGAGAGGAACGTGTCCGGACAGACACCTAAGGGCTTGTGTCTCACTCCTTCTCCCACTTACCCTTCCCACTCTCGATTCATCACACCCCCTGCAAACCCCTCCTGAAGAGTGTGTTGTCGGAGGCAAGTGGGGTGACTCTAAGGAAGGAGGTGAATGGCGGGAACCCCACCAGCAGGAGACCTGGACACCAGGTGATGTTTGAACACTGTTGTGCATGTCGGACCACCATCCTCTGGCTGCAGTGGGCTTGGCTTAGCTGCAGGAGGGCACACCTACATCTACAGAGACTGCTGCCAACCAGAAGGGACCAGGCACCACAGGTCCAAAGGGGTTAATTCGCTGGTGCGACCCACTCCCGTGCCGACCTGCCTCACTGTGACCACACTCCAACTTTGGTGCCCAAGCCTGCTCACGCTCCAGGGAAGTGACACCCGCGCATCTCTCTGAGGCCTGAGAGGAACATACTGGATCTCGATCATTTTGCTTTTTATAGAGATTCTAATTTCTGTCCATGTCTAGTGAATTTACAATGCTGTTGACTTTCGCTGTGCAGCACCTTGATTCAGTTCTCCGTGTATGTATATATATACACATCCATTCTCTTTCGCATTCTCTTCCCACGTAGCTTAGTCCAGGGTGGTGCCGACCGCTCCCTGTGCTTTGTAGAAGGTGGTTGTGGATCGTCTGCTTAATACATATTAGAATGCATGTGTTAATCCCACCCTCCTCATTCAACCCACCTCCGCATGCCTTTGCCCTCTCGAAACCCTGTACTTGCGTTCTAAATCTGTGACTCTGTTTGTGCTTTCTACTTTCCTGGTATCGACTTTGAGATGCCACCTATACGTGCTATCGTTGGAATTTTCTCTTTCTCTGTTGGACGTCCCATGCTGAGTACAGGGAACTCCAGATCTATCGAAGATGCTGGAAATGGCAGGATATTATTCTGTTTCATGGCTGAGCAGTTCTCCATGCTCTATGTGTACCAACTCTTCACTTTCCATTCATCTGGGGATGGACATTGTGTTTTTACTTTCAAGACTTGGCTGTTGTCAATAGGTGGCTAGTGACAGCTGGGGCACCCGTGTCTCTCTAAAGTACACATGGTTCTGCAAACACTTCCAAAACACTGCAGAGGAAAGAACACTCCCAAACTCATTGTACGAAGCCATCCACCTGATCCCCAAACCAGACAAAGATACTACAAGAAAAGAAAACTGGAGAGCAATATCACCGATGAACTTAGATGCAAAAATCCTCAACAAGATACTAGACAACAGACTCCAACATGACATTAAAAGGATCACACACCATGACACTGTGTTTTAACTTTCAAGCCTTGGCTCTTGTCAATAGGTGTGCAGGGGTCGCTGGCCTGCCCGGGTCTCCCCAAATGATACTTTACTGTGCAAAGACAGCCAGGAGGTGGATTGCCACATCATGTGGCCGGCTCTCTGGTTTTGTTTTTCTTTGGCAGGAATCTCTTGATTGTTTTCAGTGGTGCCTGTTACCAGGGCGCAATACCACCAGTGGCTTAGGAGGCTTCCCTTTTCTCCAGGCCCTCTCCCGAAGGTATTGCTTCCAGACGTATTGACACTGGCAATCCTAACGGCTGCCAGGTGAAACTGCGAAGGCGTTTCAATTTCCATTTCTCCCATTCGCATGGGCGTGGAGCATATTTCCTGGGCCTTTCTTAGAAACCAACACAAAGGGAAACAAAACACGCATGGTGAATTCAACTTACCTCTTGAAACCGCCTGTTGCCAATCAATCCTGTTTCGGGCTCTTTTCCAGTGCCTATCCCCAGGACATTTTTGCAGCGGGGGTGTCAATTACAACCCCGCTGGCCTTTTGAACAGGAAGGGCCGCTGAGCTCCCTTTGGAACGTTGTAGTTACAGGAGGCGGCCACAAGGCGGCAGCATTTTCCCACAGCTGGTCGGATTCCCCAGGAACGCAGACCTTGCGCACACGCGTGTTCTTGGAATATGAATTAGAGAGGAACGTGTCCGGACAGACACCTAAGGGCTTGTGTCTCACTCCTTCTCCCACTTACCCTTCCCACTCTCGATTCATCACACCCCCTGCAAACCCCTCCTGAAGAGTGTGTTGTCGGAGGCAAGTGGGGTGACTCTAAGGAAGGAGGTGAATGGCGGGAACCCCACCAGCAGGAGACCTGGACACCAGGTGATGTTTGAACACTGTTGTGCATGTCGGACCACCATCCTCTGGCTGCAGTGGGCTTGGCTTAGCTGCAGGAGGGCACACCTACATCTACAGAGACTGCTGCCAACCAGAAGGGACCAGGCACCACAGGTCCAAAGGGGTTAATTCGCTGGTGCGACCCACTCCCGTGCCGACCTGCCTCACTGTGACCACACTCCAACTTTGGTGCCCAAGCCTGCTCACGCTCCAGGGAAGTGACACCCGCGCATCTCTCTGAGGCCTGAGAGGAACATACTGGATCTCGATCATTTTGCTTTTTATAGAGATTCTAATTTCTGTCCATGTCTAGTGAATTTACAATGCTGTTGACTTTCGCTGTGCAGCACCTTGATTCAGTTCTCCGTGTATGTATATATATACACATCCATTCTCTTTCGCATTCTCTTCCCACGTAGCTTAGTCCAGGGTGGTGCCGACCGCTCCCTGTGCTTTGTAGAAGGTGGTTGTGGATCGTCTGCTTAATACATATTAGAATGCATGTGTTAATCCCACCCTCCTCATTCAACCCACCTCCGCATGCCTTTGCCCTCTCGAAACCCTGTACTTGCGTTCTAAATCTGTGACTCTGTTTGTGCTTTCTACTTTCCTGGTATCGACTTTGAGATGCCACCTATACGTGCTATCGTTGGAATTTTCTCTTTCTCTGTTGGACGTCCCATGATGAGTACAGGGAACTCCAGATCTATCGAAGATGCTGGAAATGGCAGGATATTATTCTGTTTCATGGCTGAGCAGTTCTCCATGCTCTATGTGTACCAACTCTTCACTTTCCATTCATCTGGGGATGGACATTGTGTTTTTACTTTCAAGACTTGGCTGTTGTCAATAGGTGGCTAGTGACAGCTGGGGCACCCGTGTCTCTCTAAAGTACACATGGTTCTGCAAACACTTCCAAAACACTGCAGAGGAAAGAACACTCCCAAACTCATTGTACGAAGCCATCCACCTGATCCCCAAACCAGACAAAGATACTACAAGAAAAGAAAACTGGAGAGCAATATCACCGATGAACTTAGATGCAAAAATCCTCAACAAGATACTAGACAACAGACTCCAACATGACATTAAAAGGATCACACACCATGACACTGTGTTTTAACTTTCAAGCCTTGGCTCTTGTCAATAGGTGTGCAGGGGTCGCTGGCCTGCCCGGGTCTCCCCAAATGATACTTTACTGTGCAAAGACAGCCAGGAGGTGGATTGCCACATCATGTGGCCGGCTCTCTGGTTTTGTTTTTCTTTGGCAGGAATCTCTTGATTGTTTTCAGTGGTGCCTGTTACCAGGGCGCAATACCACCAGTGGCTTAGGAGGCTTCCCTTTTCTCCAGGCCCTCTCCCGAAGGTATTGCTTCCAGACGTATTGACACTGGCAATCCTAACGGCTGCCAGGTGAAACTGCGAAGGCGTTTCAATTTCCATTTCTCCCATTCGCATGGGCGTGGAGCATATTTCCTGGGCCTTTCTTAGAAACCAACACAAAGGGAAACAAAACACGCATGGTGAATTCAACTTACCTCTTGAAACCGCCTGTTGCCAATCAATCCTGTTTCGGGCTCTTTTCCAGTGCCTATCCCCAGGACATTTTTGCAGCGGGGGTGTCAATTACAACCCCGCTGGCCTTTTGAACAGGAAGGGCCGCTGAGCTCCCTTTGGAACGTTGTAGTTACAGGAGGCGGCCACAAGGCGGCAGCATTTTCCCACAGCTGGTCGGATTCCCCAGGAACGCAGACCTTGCGCACACGCGTGTTCTTGGAATATGAATTAGAGAGGAACGTGTCCGGACAGACACCTAAGGGCTTGTGTCTCACTCCTTCTCCCACTTACCCTTCCCACTCTCGATTCATCACACCCCCTGCAAACCCCTCCTGAAGAGTGTGTTGTCGGAGGCAAGTGGGGTGACTCTAAGGAAGGAGGTGAATGGCGGGAACCCCACCAGCAGGAGACCTGCACACCAGGTGATGTTTGAACACTGTTGGGCATGTCGGACCACCATCCTCTGGCTGCAGTGGGCTTGGCTTAGCTGCAGGAGGGCACACCTACATCTACAGAGACTGCTGCCAACCAGAAGGGACCAGGCACCACAGGTCCAAAGGGGTTAATTCGCTGGTGCGACCCACTCCCGCGCCGACCTGCCTCACTGTGACCACACTCCAACTTTGGTGCCCAAGCCTGCTCACGCTCCAGGGAAGTGACACCCGCGCATCTCTCTGAGGCCTGAGAGGAACATACTGGATCTCGATCATTTTGCTTTTTATAGAGATTCTAATTTCTGTCCATGTCTAGTGAATTTACAATGCTGTTGACTTTCGCTGTGCAGCACCTTGATTCAGTTCTCCGTGTATGTATATATATACACATCCATTCTCTTTCGCATTCTCTTCCCACGTAGCTTAGTCCAGGGTGGTGGCGACCGCTTCCTGTGCTTTGTAGAAGGTGGTTGTGGATCGTCTGCTTAAAACATATTAGAATGCATGTGTTAATCCCACCCTCCTCATTCAACCCACCTCTGCATGCCTTTACCCTCTCGAAACCCTGTACTTGCGTTCTAAATCTGTGACTCTGTTTGTGCTTTCTACTTTCCTGGTATCGACTTTGAGATGCCACCTATACGTGCTATCGTTGGAATTTTCTCTTTCTCTGTTGGACATCCCATGCTGAGTACAGGGAACTCCAGATCTCTCGAAGATGCTGGAAATGGCAGGATATTATTCTGTTTCATGGCTGAGCAGTATTCCATGCTCTATGTGTACCAACTCTTCACTTTCCATTCATCTGGGGATGGACATTGTGTTTTTACTTTCAAGACTTGGCTGTTGTCAATAGGTGGCTAGTGACAGCTGGGGCACCTGTGTCTCTCTAAAGTACACATGGTTCTGCAAACGCTTCCAAAACACTGCAGAGGAAAGAACACTCCCAAACTCATTGTACGAAGCCATCCACCTGATCCCCAAACCAGACAAAGATACTACAAGAAAAGAAAACTGGAGAGCAATATCACCGATGAACTTAGATGCAAAAATCCTCAACAAGATACAAGCCAACAGACTCCAACATGACATTAAAAGGATCACACACCATGACACTGTGTTTTTACTTTCAAGCCTTGGCTCTTGTCAATAGGTGTGCAGGGGTCGCTGGCCTGCCCGGGTCTCCCCAAATGATACTTTACTGTGCAAAGACAGCCAGGAGGTGGATGGCCACATCATGTGGCCGGCTCTCTGGTTTTGTTTTTCTTTGGCAGGAATCTCTTGATTGTTTTCAGTGGTGCCTGTTACCAGGGCGCAATACCACCAGTGGCTTAGGAGGCTTCCCTTTTCTCCAGGCCCTCTCCCGAAGGTATTGCTTCCAGACGTATTGACACTGGCAATCCTAACGGCTGCCAGGTGAAACCGCGAAGGCGTTTCAATTTCCATTTCTCCCATTCGCATGTCGTGGAGCATATTTCCTGGGCCTTTCTTAGAAACCAAAACAAAGGGAAACAAAACACGCATGGTGAATTCAACTTACCTCTTGAAACCGCCTGTTGCCAATCAATCCTGTTTCGGGCTCTTTTCCAGTGCCTATCCCCAGGACATTTTTGCAGCGGGGGTGTCAATTACAACCCCGCTGGCCTTTTGAACAGGAAGGGCCGCTGAGCTCCCTTTGGAACGTTGTAGTTACAGGAGGCGGCCACAAGGCGGCAGCACTTTCCCACAGCTGGTCGGATTCCCCAGGAACGCAGACCTTGCGCACACGCGTGTTCTTGGAATATGAATTAGAGAGGAATGTGTCCAGACAGACACCTAAGGGCTTGTGTCTCACTCCTTCTCCCACTTACCCTTCCCACTCTCGATTCATCACACCCCCTGCAAACCCCTCCTGAAGAGTGTGTTGTCGGAGGCAAGTGGGGTGACTCTAAGGAAGGAGGTGAATGGCGGGAACCCCACCAGCAGGAGACCTGGACACCAGGTGATGTTTGAACACTGTTGTGCATGTCGGACCACCATCCTCTGGCTGCAGTGGGCTTGGCTTAGCTGCAGGAGGGCACACCTACATCTACAGAGACTGCTGCCAACCAGAAGGGACCAGGCACCACAGGTCCAAAGGGGTTAATTCGCTGGTGCGACCCACTCCCGCGCCGACCTGCCTCACTGTGACCACACTCCAACTTTGGTGCCCAAGCCTGCTCACGCTCCAGGGAAGTGACACCCGCGCATCTCTCTGAGGCCTGAGAGGAACATACTGGATCTCGATCATTTTGCTTTTTATAGAGATTCTAATTTCTGTCCATGTCTAGTGAATTTACAATGCTGTTGACTTTCGCTGTGCAGCACCTTGATTCAGTTCTCCGTGTATGTATATATATACACATCCATTCTCTTTCGCATTCTCTTCCCACGTAGGTTAGTCCAGGGTGGTGCCGACCGCTCCCTGTGCTTTGTAGAAGGTGGTTGTGGATCGTCTGCTTTATACATATTAGAATGCATGTGTTAATCCCACCCTCCTCATTCAACCCACCTCCGCATGCCTTTGCCCTCTCGAAACCCTGTACTTGCGTTCTAAATCTGTGACTCTGTTTGTGCTTTCTACTTTCCTGGTATCGACTTTGAGATGCCACCTATACGTGCTATCGTTGGAATTTTCTCTTTCTCTGTTGGACGTCCCATGCTGAGTACAGGGAACTCCGGATCTATCGAAGATGCTGGAAATGGCAGGATATTATTCTGTTTCATGGCTGAGCAGTATTCCATGCTCTATGTGTACCAACTCTTCACTTTCCATTCATCTGGGGATGGACATTGTGTTTTTACTTTCAAGACTTGGCTGTTGTCAATAGGTGGCTAGTGACAGCTGGGGCACCCGTGTCTCTCTAAAGTACACATGGTTCTGCAAACGCTTCCAAAACACTGCAGAGGAAAGAACACTCCCAAACTCATTGTACGAAGCCATCCACCTGATCCCCAAACCAGACAAAGATACTACAAGAAAAGAAAACTGGAGAGCAATATCACCGATGAACTTAGATGCAAAAATCCTCAACAAGATACTAGCCAACAGACTCCAACATGACATTAAAAGGATCACACACCATGACACTGTGTTTTTACTTTCAAGCCTTGGCTCTTGTCAATAGGTGTGCAGGGGTCGCTGGCCTGCCCGGGTCTCCCCAAATGATACTTTACTGTGCAAAGACAGCCAGGAGGTGGATTGCCACATCATGTGGCCGGCTCTCTGGTTTTGTTTTTCTTTGGCAGGAATCTCTTGATTGTTTTCAGTGGTGCCTGTTACCAGGGCGCAATACCACCAGTGGCTTAGGAGGCTTCCCTTTTCTCCAGGCCCTCTCCCGAAGGTATTGCTTCCAGACGTATTGACACTGGCAATCCTAACGGCTGCCAGGTGAAACCGCGAAGGCGTTTCAATTTCCATTTCTCCCATTCGCATGGGCGTGGAGCATATTTCCTGGGCCTTTCTTAGAAACCAACACAAAGGGAAACAAAACACGCATGGTGAATTCAACTTACCTCTTGAAACCGCCTGTTGCCAATCAATCCTGTTTCGGGCTCTTTTCCAGTGCCTATCCCCAGGACATTTTTGCAGCGGGGGTGTCAATTACAACCCCGCTGGCCTTTTGAACAGGAAGGGCCGCTGAGCTCCCTTTGGAACGTTGTAGTTACAGGAGGCGGCCACAAGGCGGCAGCATTTTCCCACAGCTGGTCGGATTCCCCAGGAACGCAGACCTTGCGCACGCGCGTGTTCTTGGAATATGAATTAGAGAGGAACGTGTCCGGACAGACACCTAAGGGCTTGTGTCTCACTCCTTCTCCCACTTACCCTTCCCACTCTCGATTCATCACACCCCCTGCAAACCCCTCCTGAAGAGTGTGTTGTCGGAGGCAAGTGGGGTGACTCTAAGGAAGGAGGTGAATGGCGGGAACCCCACCAGCAGGAGACCTGGACACCAGGTGATGTTTGAACACTGTTGTGCATGTCGGACCACCATCCTCTGGCTGCAGTGGGCTTGGCTTAGCTGCAGGAGGGCACACCTACATCTACAGAGACTGCTGCCAACCAGAAGGGACCAGGCACCACAGGTCCAAAGGGGATAATTCGCTGGTGCGACCCACTCCCGCGCCGACCTGCCTCACTGTGACCACACTCCAACTTTGGTGCCCAAGCCTGCTCACGCTCCAGGGAAGTGACACCCGCGCATCTCTCTGAGGCCTGAGAGGAACATACTGGATCTCGATCATTTTGCTTTTTATAGAGATTCTAATTTCTGTCCATGTCTAGTGAATTTACAATGCTGTTGACTTTCGCTGTGCAGCACCTTGATTCAGTTCTCCGTGTATGTATATATATACACATCCATTCTCTTTCGCATTCTCTTCCCACGTAGCTTAGTCCAGGGTGGTGCCGACCGCTCCCTGTGCTTTGTAGTAGGTGGTTGTGGATCGTCTGCTTTATACATATTAGAATGCATGTGTTAATCCCACCCTCCTCATTCAACCCACCTCCGCATGCCTTTGCCCTCTCGAAACCCTGTACTTGCGTTCTAAATCTGTGACTCTGTTTGTGCTTTCTACTTTCCTGGTATCGACTTTGAGATGCCACCTATACGTGCTATCGTTGGAATTTTCTCTTTCTCTGTTGGACGTCCCATGCTGAGTACAGGGAACTCCGGATCTCTCGAAGATGCTGGAAATGGCAGGATATTATTCTGTTTCATGGCTGAGCAGTATTCCATGCTCTATGTGTACCAACTCTTCACTTTCCATTCATCTGGGGATGGACATTGTGTTTTTACTTTCAAGACTTGGCTGTTGTCAATAGGTGGCTAGTGACAGCTGGGGCACCCGTGTCTCTCTAAAGTACACATGGTTCTGCAAACGCTTCCAAAACACTGCAGAGGAAAGAACACTCCCAAACTCATTGTACGAAGCCATCCACCTGATCCCCAAACCAGACAAAGATACTACAAGAAAAGAAAACTGGAGAGCAATATCACCGATGAACTTAGATGCAAAAATCCTCAACAAGATACTAGACAACAGACTCCAACATGACATTAAAAGGATCACACACCATGACACTGTGTTTTTACTTTCAAGCCTTGGCTCTTGTCAATAGGTGTGCAGGGGTCGCTGGCCTGCCCAGGTCTCCCCAAATGATACTTTACTGTGCAAAGACAGCCAGGAGGTGGATTGCCACATCATGTGGCCGGCTCTCTGGTTTTGTTTTTCTTTGGCAGGAATCTCTTGATTGTTTTCAGTGGTGCCTGTTACCAGGGCGCAATACCACCAGTGGCTTAGGAGGCTTCCCTTTTCTCCAGGCCCTCTCCCGAAGGTATTGCTTCCAGACGTATTGACACTGGCAATCCTAACGGCTGCCAGGTGAAACCGCGAAGGCGTTTCAATTTCCATTTCTCCCATTCGCATGGGCGTGGAGCATATTTCCTGGGCCTTTCTTAGAAACCAACACAAAGGGAAACAAAACACGCATGGTGAATTCAACTTACCTCTTGAAACCGCCTGTTGCCAATCAATCCTGTTTCGGGCTCTTTTCCAGTGCCTATCCCCAGGACATTTTTGCAGCGGGGGTGTCAATTACAACCCCGCTGGCCTTTTGAACAGGAAGGGCCGCTGAGCTCCCTTTGGAACGTTGTAGTTACAGGAGGCGGCCACAAGGCGGCAGCATTTTCCCACAGCTGGTCGGATTCCCCAGGAACGCAGACCTTGCGCACACGCGTGTTCTTGGAATATGAATTAGAGAGGAACGTGTCCGGACAGACACCTAAGGGCTTGTGTCTCACTCCTTCTCCCACTTACCCTTCCCACTCTCGATTCATCACACCCCCTGCAAACCCCTCCTGAAGAGTGTGTTGTCGGAGGCAAGTGGGGTGACTCTAAGGAAGGAGGTGAATGGCGGGAACCCCACCAGCAGGAGACCTGGACACCAGGTGATGTTTGAACACTGTTGTGCATGTCGGACCACCATCCTCTGGCTGCAGTGGGCTTGGCTTAGCTGCAGGAGGGCACACCTACATCTACAGAGACTGCTGCCAACCAGAAGGGACCAGGCACCACAGGTCCAAAGGGGATAATTCGCTGGTGCGACCCACTCCCGCGCCGACCTGCCTCACTGTGACCACACTCCAACTTTGGTGCCCAAGCCTGCTCACGCTCCAGGGAAGTGACACCCGCGCATCTCTCTGAGGCCTGAGAGGAACATACTGGATCTCAATCATTTTGCTTTTTATAGAGATTCTAATTTCTGTCCATGTCTAGTGAATTTACAATGCTGTTGACTTTCGCTGTGCAGCACCTTGATTCAGTTCTCCGTGTATGTATATATATACACATCCATTCTCTTTCGCATTCTCTTCCCACATAGCTTAGTCCAGGGTGGTGCCGACCGCTCCCTGTGCTTTGTAGAAGGTGGTTGTGGATCGTCTGCTTAATACATATTAGAATGCATGTGCTAATCCCACCCTCCTCATTCAACCCACCTCCGCATGCCTTTGCCCTCTCGAAACCCTGTACTTGCGTTCTAAATCTGTGACTCTGTTTGTGCTTTCTACTTTCCTGGTATCGACTTTGAGATGCCACCTATACGTGCTATCGTTGGAATTTTCTCTTTCTCTGTTGGACGTCCCATGCTGAGTACAGGGAACTCTGGATCTATCGAAGAGGCTGGAAATGGCAGGATATTATTCTGTTTCATGGCTGAGCAGTATTCCATGCTCTATGTGTACCATCTCTTCACTTTCCATTCATCTGGGGATGGACATTGTGTTTTTACTTTCAAGACTTGGCTGTTGTCAATAGGTGGCTAGTGACAGCTGGGGCACCCGTGTCTCTCTAAAGTACACATGGTTCTGCAAACGCTTCCAAAACACTGCAGAGGAAAGAACACTCCCAAACTCATTGTACGAAGCCATCCACCTGATCCCCAAACCAGACAAAGATACTACAAGAAAAGAAAACTGGAGAGCAATATCACCGATGAACTTAGATGCAAAAATCCTCAACAAGATACTAGCCAACAGACTCCAACATGACATTAAAAGGATCACACACCATGACACTGTGTTTTTACTTTCAAGTCTTGGCTCTTGTCAATAGGTGTGCAGGGGTCGCTGGCCTGCCCGGGTCTCCCCAAATGATACTTTACTGTGCAAAGACAGCCAGGAGGTGGATTGCCACATCATGTGGCCGGCTCTCTGGTTTTGTTTTGTTTTTGGCAGGAATCTCTTGATTGTTTTCAGTGGTGCCTGTTACCAGGGCGCAATACCACCAGTGGCTTAGGAGGCTTCCCTTTTCTCCAGGCCCTCTCCCGAAGGTATTGCTTCCAGACGTATTGACACTGGCAATCCTAACGGCTGCCAGGTGAAACCGCGAAGGCGTTTCAATTTCCATTTCTCCCATTCGCATGGGCGTGGAGCATATTTCCTGGGCCTTTCTTAGAAACCAACACAAAGGGAAACAAAACACGCATGGTGAATTCAACTTACCTCTTGAAACCGCCTGTTGCCAATCAATCCTGTTTCGGGCTCTTTTCCAGTGCCTATCCCCAGGACATTTTTGCAGCGGGGGTGTCAATTACAACCCCGCTGGCCTTTTGAACAGGAAGGGCCGCTGAGCTCCCTTTGGAACGTTGTAGTTACAGGAGGCGGCCACAAGGCGGCAGCATTTTCCCACAGCTGGTCGGATTCCCCAGGAACGCAGACCTTGTGCACACGCATGTTCTTGGAATATGAATTAGAGAGGAACGTGTCTGGACAGACACCTAAGGGCTTGTGTCTCACTCCTTCTCCCAATTACCCTTCCCACTCTCGATTCATCACACCCCCTGCAAACCCCTCCTGAAGAGTGTGTTGTCGGAGGCAAGTGGGGTGACTCTAAGGAAGGAGGTGAATGGCGGGAACCCCACCAGCAGGAGACCTGGACACCAGGTGATGTTTGAACACTGTTGTGCATGTCGGACCACCATCCTCTGGCTGCAGTGGGCTTGGCTTAGCTGCAGGAGGGCACACCTACATCTACAGAGACTGCTGCCAACCAGAAGGGACCAGGCACCACAGGTCCAAAGGGGTTAATTCGCTGGTGCGACCCACTCCCGCGCCGACCTGCCTCACTGTGACCACACTCCAACTTTGGTGCCCAAGCCTGCTCACGCTCCAGGGAAGTGACACCCGCACATCTCTCTGAGGCCTGAGAGGAACATACTGGATCTCGATCATTTTGCTTTTTATAGAAATTCTAATTTCTGTCCATGTCTAGTGAATTTACAATGCTGTTGACTTTCGCTGTGCAGCACCTTGATTCAGTTCTCCGTGTATGTATATATATACACATCCATTCTCTTTCGCATTCTCTTCCCACATAGCTTAGTCCAGGGTGGTGCCGACCGCTCCCTGTGCTTTGTAGAAGGTGGTTGTGGATCGTCTGCTTAATACATATTAGAATGCATGTGCTAATCCCACCCTCCTCATTCAACCCACCTCCGCATGCCTTTGCCCTCTCGAAACCCTGTACTTGCGTTCTAAATCTGTGACTCTGTTTGTGCTTTCTACTTTCCTGGTATCGACTTTGAGATGCCACCTATACGTGCTATCGTTGGAATTTTCTCTTTCTCTGTTGGACGTCCCATGCTGAGTACAGGGAACTCTGGATCTATCGAAGAGGCTGGAAATGGCAGGATATTATTCTGTTTCATGGCTGAGCAGTATTCCATGCTCTATGTGTAGAATCTCTTCACTTTCCATTCATCTGGGGATGGACATTGTGTTTTTACTTTCAAGACTTGGCTGTTGTCAATAGGTGGCTAGTGACAGCTGGGGCACCCGTGTCTCTCTAAAGTACACATGGTTCTGCAAACGCTTCCAAAACACTGCAGAGGAAAGAACACTCCCAAACTCATTGTACGAAGCCATCCACCTGATCCCCAAACCAGACAAAGATACTACAAGAAAGGAAAACTGGAGAGCAATATCACCGATGAACTTAGATGCAAAAATCCTCAACAAGATACTAGCCAACAGACTCCAACATGATATTAAAAGGATCACAAACCATGACACTGTGTTTTTACTTTCAAGTCTTGGCTCTTGTCAATAAGTGTGCAGGGGTCGCTGGCCTGCCCGGGTCTCCCCAAATGATACTTTACTGTGCAAAGACAGCCAGGAGGTGGATTGTCACATCATGTGGCCGGCTCTCTGGTTTTGTTTTGTTTTTGGCAGGAATCTCTTGATTGTTTTCAGTGGTGCCTGTTACCAGGGCGCAATACCACCAGTGGCTTAGGAGGCTTCCCTTTTCTCCAGGCCCTCTCCCGAAGGTATTGCTTCCAGACGTATTGACACTGGCAATCCTAACGGCTGCCAGGTGAAACCGCGAAGGCGTTTCAATTTCCATTTCTCCCATTCGCATGGGCGTGGAGCATATTTCCTGGGCCTTTCTTAGAAACCAACACAAAGGGAAACAAAACACGCATGGTGAATTCAACTTACCTCTTGAAACCGCCTGTTGCCAATCAATCCTGTTTCGGGCTCTTTTCCAGTGCCTATCCCCAGGACATTTTTGCAGCGGGGGTGTCAATTACAACCCCGCTGGCCTTTTGAACAGGAAGGGCCGCTGAGCTCCCTTTGGAACGTTGTAGTTACAGGAGGCGGCCACAAGGCGGCAGCATTTTCCCACAGCTGGTCGGATTCCCCAGGAACGCAGACCTTGCGCACACGCGTGTTCTTGGAATATGAATTAGAGAGGAACGTGTCTGGACAGACACCTAAGGGCTTGTGTCTCACTCCTTCTCCCAATTACCCTTCCCACTCTCGATTCATCACACCCCCTGCAAACCCCTCCTGAAGAGTGTGTTGTCGGAGGCAAGTGGGGTGACTCTAAGGAAGGAGGTGAATGGCGGGAACCCCACCAGCAGGAGACCTGGACACCAGGTGATGTTTGAACACTGTTGTGCATGTCGGACCACCATCCTCTGGCTGCAGTGGGCTTGGCTTAGCTGCAGGAGGGCACACCTACATCTACAGAGACTGCTGCCAACCAGAAGGGACCAGGCACCACAGGTCCAAAGGGGTTAATTCGCTGGTGCGACCCACTCCCGCGCCGACCTGCCTCACTGTGACCACACTCCAACTTTGGTGCCCAAGCCTGCTCACGCTCCAGGGAAGTGACACCTGCACATCTCTCTGAGGCCTGAGAGGAACATACTGGATCTCGATCATTTTGCTTTTTATAGAAATTCTAATTTCTGTCCATGTCTAGTGAATTTACAATGCTGTTGACTTTCGCTGTGCAGCACCTTGATTCAGTTCTCCATGTATGTATATATATACACATCCATTCTCTTTCGCATTCTCTTCCCACGTAGCTTAGTCCTGGGTGGTGCCGACTGCTCCCTGTGCTTTGTAGAAGGTGGTTGTGGATCGTCTGCTTAATACATATTAGAATGCATGTGTTAATCCCACCCTCCTCATTCAACCCACCTCCGCATGCCTTTGCCCTCTCGAAACCCTGTACTTGCGTTCTAAATCTGTGACTCTGTTTGTGCTTTCTACTTTCCTGGTATCGACTTTGAGATGCCACCTATACGTGCTATCATTGGAATTTTCTCTTTCTCTGTTGGACGTCCCATGCTGAGTACAGGGAACTCCGGATCTATCGAAGATGCTGGAAATGGCAGGATTTTATTCTGTTTCATGGCTGAGCAGTATTCCATGCTCTATGTGTACCATCTCTTCACTTTCCATTCATCTGGGGATGGACATTGTGTTTTTACTTTCAAGACTTGGCTGTTGTCAATAGGTGGCTAGTGACAGCTGGGGCACCCGTGTCTCTCTAAAGTACACATGGTTCTGCAAACGCTTCCAAAACACTGCAGAGGAAAGAACACTCCCAAACTCATTGTACGAAGCCATCCACCTGATCCCCAAACCAGACAAAGATACTACAAGAAAAGAAAACTGGAGAGCAATATCACCGATGAACTTAGATGCAAAAATCCTCAACAAGATACTAGCCAACAGACTCCAACATGACATTAAAAGGATCACACACCATGACACTGTGTTTTTACTTTCAAGCCTTGGCTCTTGTCAATAGGTGTGCAGGGGTCGCTGGCCTGCCCGGGTCTCCCCAAATGATACTTTACTGTGCAAAGACAGCCAGGAGGTGGATTGCCACATCATGTGGCCGGCTCCCTGGTTTTGTTTTTCTTTGGCAGGAATCTCTTGATTGTTTTCAGTGGTGCCTGTTACCAGGGCGCAATACCACCAGTGGCTTAGGAGGCTTCCCTTTTCTCCAGGCCCTCTCCCGAAGGTATTGCTTCCAGACGTATTGACACTGGCGATCCTAACGGCTGCCAGGTGAAACCGCGAAGGCGTTTCAATTTCCATTTCTCCCATTCGCATGGGCGTGGAGCATATTTCCTGGGCCTTTCTTAGAAACCAACACAAAGGGAAACAAAACACGCATGGTGAATTCAACTTACCTCTTGAAACCGCCTGTTGCCAATCAATCCTGTTTCGGGCTCTTTTCCAGTGCCTATCCCCAGGACATTTTTGCAGCGGGGGTGTCAATTACAACCCCGCTGGCCTTTTGAACAGGAAGGGCCGCTGAGCTCCCTTTGGAACGTTGTAGTTACAGGAGGCGGCCACAAGGCGGCAGCATTTTCCCACAGCTGGTCGGATTCCCCAGGAACGCAGACCTTGTGCACACGCGTGTTCTTGGAATATGAATTAGAGAGGAACGTGTCCGGACAGACACCTAAGGGCTTGTGTCTCACTCCTTCTCCCACTTACCCTTCCCACTCTCGATTCATCACACCCCCTGCAAACCCCTCCTGAAGAGTGTGTTGTCGGAGGCAAGTGGGGTGACTCTAAGGAAGGAGGTGAATGGCGGGAACCCCACCAGCAGGAGACCTGGACACCAGGTGATGTTTGAACACTGTTGTGCATGTCGGACCACCATCCTCTGGCTGCAGTGGGCTTGGCTTAGCTGCAGGAGGGCACACCTACATCTACAGAGACTGCTGCCAACCAGAAGGGACCAGGCACCACAGGTCCAAAGGGGATAATTCGCTGGTGCGACCCACTCCCGCGCCGACCTGCCTCACTGTGACCACACTCCAACTTTGGTGCCCAAGCCTGCTCACGCTCCAGGGAAGTGACACCCGCGCATCTCTCTGAGGCCTGAGAGGAACATACTGGATCTCGATCATTTTGCTTTTTATAGAGATTCTAATTTCTGTCCATGTCTAGTGAATTTACAATGCTGTTGACTTTCGCTGTGCAGCACCTTGATTCAGTTCTCCGTGTATGTATATATATACACATCCATTCTCTTTCGCATTCTCTTCCCACGTAGCTTAGTCCAGGGTGGTGCCGACCGCTCCCTGTGCTTTGTAGTAGGTGGTTGTGGATCGTCTGCTTTATACATATTAGAATGCATGTGTTAATCCCACCCTCCTCATTCAACCCACCTCCGCATGCCTTTGCCCTCTCGAAACCCTGTACTTGCGTTCTAAATCTGTGACTCTGTTTGTGCTTTCTACTTTCCTGGTATCGACTTTGAGATGCCACCTATACGTGCTATCGTTGGAATTTTCTCTTTCTCTGTTGGACGTCCCATGCTGAGTACAGGGAACTCCGGATCTATCGAAGATGCTGGAAATGGCAGGATATTATTCTGTTTCATGGCTGAGCAGTATTCCATGCTCTATGTGTACCAACTCTTCACTTTCCATTCATCTGGGGATGGACATTGTGTTTTTACTTTCAAGACTTGGCTGTTGTCAATAGGTGGCTAGTGACAGCTGGGGCACCTGTGTCTCTCTAAAGTACACATGGTTCTGCAAACGCTTCCAAAACACTGCAGAGGAAAGAACACTCCCAAACTCATTGTACGAAGCCATCCACCTGATCCCCAAACCAGACAAAGATACTACAAGAAAAGAAAACTGGAGAGCAATATCACCGATGAACTTGGATGCAAAAATCCTCAACAAGATACTAGCCAACAGACTCCAACATGACATTAAAAGTATCACACACCATGACACTGTGTTTTTACTTTCAAGCCTTGGCTCTTGTCAATAGGTGTGCAGGGGTCGCTGGCCTGCCCGGGTCTCCCCAAATGATACTTTACTGTGCAAAGACAGCCAGGAGGTGGATTGCCACATCATGTGGCCGGCTCTCTGGTTTTGTTTTTCTTTGGCAGGAATCTCTTGATTGTTTTCAGTGGTGCCTGTTACCAGGGCGCAATACCACCAGTGGCTTAGGAGGCTTCCCTTTTCTCCAGGCCCTCTCCCGAAGGTATTTCTTCCAGACGTATTGACACTGGCAATCCTAACGGCTGCCAGGTGAAACCGCGAAGGCGTTTCAATTTCCATTTCTCCCATTCGCATGGGCGTGGAGCATATTTCCTGGGCCTTTCTTAGAAACCAACACAAAGGGAAACAAAACACGCATGGTGAATTCAACTTACCTCTTGAAACCGCCTGTTGCCAATCAATCCTGTTTCGGGCTCTTTTCCAGTGCCTATCCCCAGGACATTTTTGCAGCGGGGGTGTCAATTACAACCCCGCTGGCCTTTTGAACAGGAAGGGCCGCTGAGCTCCCTTTGGAACGTTGTAGTTACAGGAGGCGGCCACAAGGCGGCAGCATTTTCCCACAGCTGGTCGGATTCCCCAGGAACGCAGACCTTGCGCACACGCGTGTTCTTGGAATATGAATTAGAGAGGAACGTGTCCGGACAGACACCTAAGGGCTTGTGTCTCACTCCTTCTCCCACTTACCCTTCCCACTCTCGATTCATCACACCCCCTGCAAACCCCTCCTGAAGAGTGTGTTGTCGGAGGCAAGTGGGGTGACTCTAAGGAAGGAGGTGAATGGCGGGAACCCCACCAGCAGGAGACCTGGACACCAGGTGATGTTTGAACACTGTTGTGCATGTCGGACCACCATCCTCTGGCTGCAGTGGGCTTGGCTTAGCTGCAGGAGGGCACACCTACATCTACAGAGACTGCTGCCAACCAGAAGGGACCAGGCACCACAGGTCCAAAGGGGTTAATTCGCTGGTGCGACCCACTCCCGCGCCGACCTGCCTCACTGTGACCACACTCCAACTTTGGTGCCCAAGCCTGCTCACGCTCCAGGGAAGTGACACCCGCGCATCTCTCTGAGGCCTGAGAGGAACATACTGGATCTCGATCATTTTGCTTTTTATAGAGATTCTAATTTCTGTCCATGTCTAGTGAATTTACAATGCTGTTGACTTTCGCTGTGCAGCACCTTGATTCAGTTCTCCGTGTATGTATATATATACACATCCATTCTCTTTCGCATTCTCTTCCCACGTAGCTTAGTCCAGGGTGGTGCCGACCGCTCCCTGTGCTTTGTAGAAGGTGGTTGTGGATCGTCTGCTTAATACATATTAGAATGCATGTGTTAATCCCACCCTCCTCATTCAACCCACCTCCGCATGCCTTTGCCCTCTCGAAACCCTGTACTTGCGTTCTAAATCTGTGACTCTGTTTGTGCTTTCTACTTTCCTGGTATCGACTTTGAGATGCCACCTATACGTGCTATCGTTGGAATTTTCTCTTTCTCTGTTGGACGTCCCATGCTGAGTACAGGGAACTCCGGATCTATCGAAGATGCTGGAAATGGCAGGATATTATTCTGTTTCATGGCTGAGCAGTATTCCATGCTCTATGTGTACCATCTCTTCACTTTCCATTCATCTGGGGATGGACATTGTGTTTTTACTTTCAAGACTTGGCTGTTGTCAATAGGTGGCTAGTGACAGCTGGGGCACCCATGTCTCT
The DNA here is from genome assembly GCF_030028045.1 of Hippopotamus amphibius kiboko. Taxonomy (NCBI): domain Eukaryota; kingdom Metazoa; phylum Chordata; class Mammalia; order Artiodactyla; family Hippopotamidae; genus Hippopotamus; species Hippopotamus amphibius. The sequence goes on along the minus strand of NC_080191.1, from coordinate 96,752,369 downwards.
CTAAAGTACACATGGTTCTGCAAACGCTTCCAAAACACTGCAGAGGAAAGAACACTCCCAAACTCATTGTACGAAGCCATCCACCTGATCCCCAAACCAGACAAAGATACTACAAGAAAAGAAAACTGGAGAGCAATATCACCGATGAACTTAGATGCAAAAATCCTCAACAAGATACTAGCCAACAGACTCCAACATGATATTAAAAGGATCACACACCATGACACTGTGTTTTACTTTCAAGCCTTGGCTCTTGTCAATAGGTGTGCAGGGGTCGCTGGCCTGCCCGGGTCTCCCCAAATGATACTTTACTGTGCAAAGACAGCCAGGAGGTGGATTGCCACATCATGTGGCCGGCTCTCTGGTTTTGTTTTTCTTTGGCAGGAATCTCTTGATTGTTTTCAGTGGTGCCTGTTACCAGGGCGCAATACCACCAGTGGCTTAGGAGGCTTCCCTTTTCTCCAGGCCCTCTCCCGAAGGTATTGCTTCCAGACGTATTGACACTGGCAATCCTAACGGCTGCCAGGTGAAACCGCGAAGGCGTTTCAATTTCCATTTCTCCCATTCGCATGGGCGTGGAGCATATTTCCTGGGCCTTTCTTAGAAACCAACACAAAGGGAAACAAAACACGCATGGTGAATTCAACTTACCTCTTGAAACCGCCTGTTGCCAATCAATCCTGTTTCGGGCTCTTTTCCAGTGCCTATCCCCAGGACATTTTTGCAGCGGGGGTGTCAATTACAACCCCGCTGGCCTTTTGAACAGGAAGGGCCGCTGAGCTCCCTTTGGAACGTTGTAGTTACAGGAGGCGGCCACAAGGCGGCAGCATTTTCCCACAGCTGGTCGGATTCCCCAGGAACGCAGACCTTGCGCACACGCGTGTTCTTGGAATATGAATTAGAGAGGAACGTGTCCGGACAGACACCTAAGGGCTTGTGTCTCACTCCTTCTCCCACTTACCCTTCCCACTCTCGATTCATCACACCCCCTGCAAACCCCTCCTGAAGAGTGTGTTGTCGGAGGCAAGTGGGGTGACTCTAAGGAAGGAGGTGAATGGCGGGAACCCCACCAGCAGGAGACCTGGACACCAGGTGATGTTTGAACACTGTTGTGCATGTCGGACCACCATCCTCTGGCTGCAGTGGGCTTGGCTTAGCTGCAGGAGGGCACACCTACATCTACAGAGACTGCTGCCAACCAGAAGGGACCAGGCACCACAGGTCCAAAGGGGATAATTCGCTGGTGCGACCCACTCCCGCGCCGACCTGCCTCACTGTGACCACACTCCAACTTTGGTGCCCAAGCCTGCTCACGCTCCAGGGAAGTGACACCCGCGCATCTCTCTGAGGCCTGAGAGGAACATACTGGATCTCGATCATTTTGCTTTTTATAGAGATTCTAATTTCTGTCCATGTCTAGTGAATTTACAATGCTGTTGACTTTCGCTGTGCAGCACCTTGATTCAGTTCTCCGTGTATGTATATATATACACATCCATTCTCTTTCGCATTCTCTTCCCACGTAGCTTAGTCCAGGGTGGTGCCGACCGCTCCCTGTGCTTTGTAGTAGGTGGTTGTGGATCGTCTGCTTTATACATATTAGAATGCATGTGTTAATCCCACCCTCCTCATTCAACCCACCTCCGCATGCCTTTGCCCTCTCGAAACCCTGTACTTGCGTTCTAAATCTGTGACTCTGTTTGTGCTTTCTACTTTCCTGGTATCGACTTTGAGATGCCACCTATACGTGCTATCGTTGGAATTTTCTCTTTCTCTGTTGGACGTCCCATGCTGAGTACAGGGAACTCCGGATCTATCGAAGATGCTGGAAATGGCAGGATATTATTCTGTTTCATGGCTGAGCAGTATTCCATGCTCTATGTGTACCATCTCTTCACTTTCCACTCATCTGGGGATGGACATTGTGTTTTTACTTTCAAGACTTGGCTGTTGTCAATAGGTGGCTAGTGACAGCTGGGGCACCCATGTCTCTCTAAAGTACACATGGTTCTGCAAACGCTTCCAAAACACTGCAGAGGAAAGAACACTCCCAAACTCATTGTACGAAGCCATCCACCTGATCCCCAAACCAGACAAAGATACTACAAGAAAAGAAAACTGGAGAGCAATATCACCGATGAACTTAGATGCAAAAATCCTCAACAAGATACTAGACAACAGACTCCAACATGACATTAAAAGGATCACACACCATGACACTGTGTTTTTACTTTCAAGCCTTGGCTCTTGTCAATAGGTGTGCAGGGGACGCTGGCCTGCCCGGGTCTCCCCAAATGATACTTTACTGTGCAAAGACAGCCAGGAGGTGGATTGCCACATCATGTGGCCGGCTCTCTGGTTTTGTTTTTCTTTGGCAGGAATCTCTTGATTGTTTTCAGTGGTGCCTGTTACCAGGGCGCAATACCACCAGTGGCTTAGGAGGCTTCCCTTTTCTCCAGGCCCTCTCCCGAAGGTATTGCTTCCAGACGTATTGACACTGGCAATCCTAACGGCTGCCAGGTGAAACCGCGAAGGCGTTTCAATTTCCATTTCTCCCATTCGCATGGGCGTGGAGCATATTTCCTGGGCCTTTCTTAGAAACCAACACAAAGGGAAACAAAACACGCATGGTGAATTCAACTTACCTCTTGAAACCGCCTGTTGCCAATCAATCCTGTTTCGGGCTCTTTTCCAGTGCCTATCCCCAGGACATTTTTGCAGCGGGGGTGTCAATTACAACCCCGCTGGCCTTTTGAACAGGAAGGGCCGCTGAGCTCCCTTTGGAACGTTGTAGTTACAGGAGGCGGCCACAAGGCGGCAGCATTTTCCCACAGCTGGTCGGATTCCCCAGGAACGCAGACCTTGCGCACACGCGTGTTCTTGGAATATGAATTAGAGAGGAACGTGTCCGGACAGACACCTAAGGGCTTGTGTCTCACTCCTTCTCCCACTTACCCTTCCCACTCTCGATTCATCACACCCCCTGCAAACCCCTCCTGAAGAGTGTGTTGTCGGAGGCAAGTGGGGTGACTCTAAGGAAGGAGGTGAATGGCGGGAACCCCACCAGCAGGAGACATGGACACCAGCTGATGTTTGAACACTGTTGTGCATGTCGGACCACCATCCTCTGGCTGCAGTGGGCTTGGCTTAGCTGCAGGAGGGCACACCTACATCTACAGAGACTGCTGCCAACCAGAAGGGACCAGGCACCACAGGTCCAAAGGGGATAATTCGCTGGTGCGACCCACTCCCGCGCCGACCTGCCTCACTGTGACCACACTCCAACTTTGGTGCCCAAGCCTGCTCACGCTCCAGGGAAGTGACACCCGCGCATCTCTCTGAGGCCTGAGAGGAACATACTGGATCTCGATCATTTTGCTTTTTATAGAGATTCTAATTTCTGTCCATGTCTAGTGAATTTACAATGCTGTTGACTTTCGCTGTGCAGCACCTTGATTCAGTTCTCCGTGTATGTATATATATACACATCCATTCTCTTTCGCATTCTCTTCCCACGTAGCTTAGTCCAGGGTGGTGCCGACCGCTCCCTGTGCTTTGTAGTAGGTGGTTGTGGATCGTCTGCTTTATACATATTAGAATGCATGTGTTAATCCCACCCTCCTCATTCAACCCACCTCCGCATGCCTTTGCCCTCTCGAAACCCTGTACTTGCGTTCTAAATCTGTGACTCTGTTTGTGCTTTCTACTTTCCTGGTATCGACTTTGAGATGCCACCTATACGTGCTATCGTTGGAATTTTCTCTTTCTCTGTTGGACGTCCCATGCTGAGTACAGGGAACTCCGGATCTATCGAAGATGCTGGAAATGGCAGGATATTATTCTGTTTCATGGCTGAGCAGTATTCCATGCTCTATGTGTACCAACTCTTCACTTTCCATTCATCTGGGGATGGACATTGTGTTTTTACTTTCAAGACTTGGCTGTTGTCAATAGGTGGCTAGTGACAGCTGGGGCACCTGTGTCTCTCTAAAGTACACATGGTTCTGCAAACGCTTCCAAAACACTGCAGAGGAAAGAGCACTCCCAAACTCATTGTACGAAGCCATCCACCTGATCCCCAAACCAGACAAAGATACTACAAGAAAAGAAAACTGGAGAGCAATATCACCGATGAACTTAGATGCAAAAATCCTCAACAAGATACTAGACAACAGACTCCAACATGACATTAAAAGGATCACACACCATGACACTGTGTTTTTACTTTCAAGCCTTGGCTCTTGTCAATAGGTGTGCAGGGGTCGCTGGCCTGCCCGGGTCTCCCCAAATGATACTTTACTGTGCAAAGACAGCCAGGAGGTGGATTGCCACATCATGTGGCCGGCTCTCTGGTTTTGTTTTTCTTTGGCAGGAATCTCTTGATTGTTTTCAGTGGTGCCTGTTACCAGGGCGCAATACCACCAGTGGCTTAGGAGGCTTCCCTTTTCTCCAGGCCCTCTCCCGAAGGTATTGCTTCCAGACGTATTGACACTGGCAATCCTAACGGCTGCCAGGTGAAACCGCGAAGGCGTTTCAATTTCCATTTCTCCCATTCGCATGGTCGTGGAGCATATTTCCTGGGCCTTTCTCAGAAACCAACACAAAGGGAAACAAAACATGCATGGTGAATTCAACTTACCTCTTGAAACCGCCTGTTGCCAATCAATCCTGTTTCGGGCTCTTTTCCAGTGCCTATCCCCAGGACATTTTTGCAGCGGGGGTGTCAATTACAACCCCGCTGGCCTTTTGAACAGGAAGGGCCGCTGAGCTCCCTTTGGAACGTTGTAGTTACAGGAGGCGGCCACAAGGCGGCAGCATTTTCCCACAGCTGGTCGGATTCCCCAGGAACGCAGACCTTGCGCACACGCGTGTTCTTGGAATATGAATTAGAGAGGAACGTGTCCGGACAGACACCTAAGGGCTTGTGTCTCACTCCTTCTCCCACTTACCCTTCCCACTCTCGATTCATCACACCCCCTGCAAACCCCTCCTGAAGAGTGTGTTGTCGGAGGCAAGTGGGGTGACTCTAAGGAAGGAGGTGAATGGCGGGAACCCCACCAGCAGGAGACCTGGACACCAGGTGATGTTTGAACACTGTTGTGCATGTCGGACCACCATCCTCTGGCTGCAGTGGGCTTGGCTTAGCTGCAGGAGGGCACACCTACATCTACAGAGACTGCTGCCAACCAGAAGGGACCAGGCACCACAGGTCCAAAGGGGTTAATTCGCTGGTGCGACCCACTCCCGCGCCGACCTGCCTCACTGTGACCACACTCCAACTTTGGTGCCCAAGCCTGCTCACGCTCCAGGGAAGTGACACCCGCGCAGCTCTCTCAGGCCTGAGAGGAACATACTGGATCTCGATCATTTTGCTTTTTATAGAGATTCTAATTTCTGTCCATGTCTAGTGAATTTACAATGCTGTTGACTTTCGCTGTGCAGCACCTTGATTCAGTTCTCCGTGTATGTATATATATACACATCCATTCTCTTTCGCATTCTCTTCCCACGTAGCTTAGTCCAGGGTGGTGCCGACCGCTCCCTGTGCTTTGTAGAAGGTGGTTGTGGATCGTCTGCTTAATACATATTAGAATGCATGTGTTAATCCCACCCTCCTCATTCAACCCACCTCCGCATGCCTTTGCCCTCTCGAAACCCTGTACTTGCGTTCTAAATCTGTGACTCTGTTTGTGCTTTCTACTTTCCTGGTATCGACTTTGAGATGCCACCTATACGTGCTATCGTTGGAATTTTCTCTTTCTCTGTTGGACGTCCCATGCTGAGTACAGGGAACTCCAGATCTCTCGAAGATGCTGGAAATGGCAGGATATTATTCTGTTTCATGGCTGAGCAGTATTCCATGCTCTATGTGTACCAACTCTTCACTTTCCATTCATCTGGGGATGGACATTGTGTTTTTACTTTCAAGACTTGGCTGTTGTCAATAGGTGGCTAGTGACAGCTGGGGCACCCGTGTCTCTCTAAAGTACACATGGTTCTGCAAACGCTTCCAAAACACTGCAGAGGAAAGAACACTCCCAAACTCATTGTACGAAGCCATCCACCTGATCCCCAAACCGGACAAAGATACTACAAGAAAAGAAAACTGGAGAGCAATATCACCGATGAACTTAGATGCAAAAATCCTCAACAAGATACTAGCCAACAGACTCCAACATGACATTAAAAGGATCACACACCATGACACTGTGTTTTTACTTTCAAGCCTTGGCTCTTGTCAATAGGTGTGCAGGGGTCGCTGGCCTGCCCGGGTCTCCCCAAATGATACTTTACTGTGCAAAGACAGCCAGGAGGTGGATTGCCACATCATGTGGCCGGCTCTCTGGTTTTGTTTTGTTTTTGGCAGGAATCTCTTGATTGTTTTCAGTGGTGCCTGTTACCAGGGCGCAATACCACCAGTGGCTTAGGAGGCTTCCTTTTTCTCCAGGCCCTCTCCCGAAGGTATTGCTTCCAGACGTATTGATACTGGCAATCCTATCGGATGCCAGGTGAAACCGCGAAGGCGTTTCAATTTCCATTTCTCCCATTCGCATGGGCGTGGAGCATATTTCCTGGGCCTTTCTTAGAAACCAACACAAAGGGAAACAAAACACGCATGGTGAATTCAACTTACCTCTTGAAACCGCCTGTTGCCAATCAATCCTGTTTCGGGCTCTTTTCCAGTGCCTATCCCCAGGACATTTTTGCAGCGGGGGTGTCAATTACAACCCCGCTGGCCTTTTGAACAGGAAGGGCCGCTGAGCTCCCTTTGGAACGTTGTAGTTACAGGAGGCGGCCACAAGGCGGCAGCATTTTCCCACAGCTGGTCGGATTCCCCAGGAACGCAGACCTTGCGCACACGCGTGTTCTTGGAATATGAATTAGAGAGGAACGTGTCCGGACAGACACCTAAGAGCTTGTGTCTCACTCCTTCTCCCACTTACCCTTCCCACTCTCGATTCATCACACCCCCTGCAAACCCCTCCTGAAGAGTGTGTTGTCGGAGGCAAGTGGGGTGACTCTAAGGAAGGAGGTGAATGGCAGGAACCCCACCAGCAGGAGACCTGGACACCAGGTGATGTTTGAACACTGTTGTGCATGTCGGACCACCATCCTCTGGCTGCAGTGGGCTTGGCTTAGCTGCAGGAGGGCACACCTACATCTACAGAGACTGCTGCCAACCAGAAGGGACCAGGCACCACAGGTCCAAAGGGGATAATTCACTGGTGCGACCCACTCCTGCGCCGACCTGCCTCACTGTGACCACACTCCAACTTTGGTGCCCAAGCCTGCTCACGCTCCAGGGAAGTGACACCCGCGCATCTCTCTCAGGCCTGAGAGGAACATACTGGATCTCGATCATTTTGCTTTTTATAGAGATTCTAATTTCTGTCCATGTCTAGTGAATTTACAATGCTGTTGACTTTCGCTGTGCAGCACCTTGATTCAGTTCTCCGTGTATGTATATATATACATATCCATTCTCTTTCGCATTCTCTTCCCACGTAGCTTAGTCCAGGGTGGTGCCGACCGCTCCCTGTGCTTTGTAGTAGGTGGTTGTGGATCGTCTGCTTTATACATATTAGAATGCATGTGTTAATCCCACCCTCCTCATTCAACCCACCTCCGCATGCCTTTGCCCTCTCGAAACCCTGTACTTGCGTTCTAAATCTGTGACTCTGTTTGTGCTTTCTACTTTCCTGGTATCGACTTTGAGATGCCACCTATACGTGCTATCGTTGGAATTTTCTCTTTCTCTGTTGGACGTCCCATGCTGAGTACAGGGAACTCCGGATCTCTCGAAGATGCTGGAAATGGCAGGATATTATTCTGTTTCATGGCTGAGCAGTATTCCATGCTCTATGTGTACCAACTCTTCACTTTCCATTCATCTGGGGATGGACATTGTGTTTTTACTTTCAAGACTTGGCTGTTGTCAATAGGTGGCTAGTGACAGCTGGGGCACCCGTGTCTCTCTAAAGTACACATGGTTCTGCAAACGCTTCCAAAACACTGCAGAGGAAAGAACACTCCCAAACTCATTGTACGAAGCCATCCACCTGATCCCCAAACCAGACAAAGATACTACAAGAAAAGAAAACTGGAGAGCAATATCACCGATGAACTTAGATGCAAAAATCCTCAACAAGATACTAGCCAACAGACTCCAACATGACATTAAAAGGATCACACACCATGACACTGTGTGTTTACTTTCAAGCCTTGGCTCTTGTCAATAGGTGTGCAGGGGTCGCTGGCCTGCCCTGGTCTCCCCAAATGATACTTTACTGTGCAAAGACAGCCAGGAGGTGGATTGCCACATCATGTGGCCGGCTCTCTGGTTTTGTTTTTCTTTGGCAGGAATCTCTTGATTGTTTTCAGTGGTGCCTGTTACCAGGGCGCAATACCACCAGTGGCTTAGGAGGCTTCCCTTTTCTCCAGGCCCTCTCCCGAAGGTACTGCTTCCAGACGTATTGACACTGGCAATCCTAACGGCTGCCAGGTGAAACCGCGAAAGCGTTTCAATTTCCATTTCTCCCATTCGCATGGGCGTGGAGCATATTTCCTGGGCCTTTCTTAGAAACCAACACAAAGGGAAACAAAACACGCATGGTGAATTCAACTTACCTCTTGAAACCGCCTGTTGCCAATCAATCCTGTTTCGGGCTCTTTTCCAGTGCCTATCCCCAGGACATTTTTGCAGCGGGGGTGTCAATTACAACCCCGCTGGCCTTTTGAACAGGAAGGGCCGCTGAGCTCCCTTTGGAACGTTGTAGTTACAGGAGGCGGCCACAAGGCGGCAGCATTTTCCCACAGCTGGTCGGATTCCCCAGGAACGCAGACCTTGCGCACACGCGTGTTCTTGGAATATGAATTAGAGAGGAACGTGTCCGGACAGACACCTAAGGGCTTGTGTCTCACTCCTTCTCCCACTTACCCTTCCCACTCTCGATTCATCACACCCCCTGCAAACCCCTCCTGAAGAGTGTGTTGTCGGAGGCAAGTGGGGTGACTCTAAGGAAGGAGGTGAATGGCGGGAACCCCACCAGCAGGAGACCTGGACACCAGGTGATGTTTGAACACTGTTGTGCATGTCGGACCACCATCCTCTGGCTGCAGTGGGCTTGGCTTAGCTGCAGGAGGGCACACCTACATCTACAGAGACTGCTGCCAACCAGAAGGGACCAGGCACCACAGGTCCAAAGGGGTTAATTCGCTGGTGCGACCCACTCCCGCGCCGACCTGCCTCACTGTGACCACACTCCAACTTTGGTGCCCAAGCCTGCTCACGCTCCAGGGAAGTGACACCCGCGCATCTCTCTGAGGCCTGAGAGGAACATACTGGATCTCGATCATTTTGCTTTTTATAGAGATTCTAATTTCTGTCCATGTCTAGTGAATTTACAATGCTGTTGACTTTTGCTGTGCAGCACCTTGATTCAGTTCTCCGTGTATGTATATATATACACATCCATTCTCTTTCGCATTCTCTTCCCACGTAGCTTAGTCCAGGGTGGTGCCGACCGCTCCCTGTGCTTTGTAGTAGGTGGTTGTGGATCGTCTGCTTTATACATATTAGAATGCATGTGTTAATCCCACCCTCCTCATTCAACCCACCTCCGCATGCCTTTGCCCTCTCGAAACCCTGTACTTGCGTTCTAAATCTGTGACTCTGTTTGTGCTTTCTACTTTCCTGGTATCGACTTTGAGATGCCACCTATACGTGCTATCGTTGGAATTTTCTCTTTCTCTGTTGGACGTCCCATGCTGAGTACAGGGAACTCCGGATCTATCGAAGATGCTGGAAATGGCAGGATATTATTCTGTTTCATGGCTGAGCAGTATTCCATGCTCTATGTGTACCAACTCTTCACTTTCCATTCATCTGGGGATGGACATTTTGTTTTTACTTTCAAGACTTGGCTGTTGTCAATAGGTGGCTAGTGACAGCTGGGGCACCCGTGTCTCTCTAAAGTACACATGGTTCTGCAAACGCTTCCAAAACACTGCAGAGGAAAGAACACTCCCAAACTCATTGTACGAAGCCATCCACCTGATCCCCAAACCAGACAAAGATACTACAAGAAAAGAAAACTGGAGAGCAATATCACCGATGAACTTAGATGCAAAAATCCTCAACAAGATACTAGCCAACAGACTCCAACATGACATTAAAAGGATCACACACCATGACACTGTGTGTTTACTTTCAAGCCTTGGCTCTTGTCAATAGGTGTGCAGGGGTCGCTGGCCTGCCCTGGTCTCCCCAAATGATACTTTACTGTGCAAAGACAGCCAGGAGGTGGATTGCCACATCATGTGGCCGGCTCTCTGGTTTTGTTTTGTTTTTGGCAGGAATCTCTTGATTGTTTTCAGTGGTGCCTGTTACCAGGGCGCAATACCACCAGTGGCTTAGGAGGCTTCCCTTTTCTCCAGGCCCTCTCCCGAAGGTACTGCTTCCAGACGTATTGACACTGGCAATCCTAACGGCTGCCAGGTGAAACCGCGAAAGCGTTTCAATTTCCATTTCTCCCATTCGCATGGGCGTGGAGCATATTTCCTGGGCCTTTCTTAGAAACCAACACAAAGGGAAACAAAACACGCATGGTGAATTCAACTTACCTCTTGAAACCGCCTGTTGCCAATCAATCCTGTTTCGGGCTCTTTTCCAGTGCCTATCCCCAGGACATTTTTGCAGCGGGGGTGTCAATTACAACCCCGCTGGCCTTTTGAACAGGAAGGGCCGCTGAGCTCCCTTTGGAACGTTGTAGTTACAGGAGGCGGCCACAAGGCGGCAGCATTTTCCCACAGCTGGTCGGATTCCCCAGGAACGCAGACCTTGCGCACACGCGTGTTCTTGGAATATGAATTAGAGAGGAACGTGTCCGGACAGACACCTAAGGGCTTGTGTCTCACTCCTTCTCCCACTTACCCTTCCCACTCTCGATTCATCACACCCCCTGCAAACCCCTCCTGAAGAGTGTGTTGTCGGAGGCAAGTGGGGTGACTCTAAGGAAGGAGGTGAATGGCGGGAACCCCACCAGCAGGAGACCTGGACACCAGGTGATGTTTGAACACTGTTGTGCATGTCGGACCACCATCCTCTGGCTGCAGTGGGCTTGGCTTAGCTGCAGGAGGGCACACCTACATCTACAGAGACTGCTGCCAACCAGAAGGGACCAGGCACCACAGGTCCAAAGGGGATAATTCGCTGGTGCGACCCACTCCCGCGCCGACCTGCCTCACTGTGACCACACTCCAACTTTGGTGCCCAAGCCTGCTCACGCTCCAGGGAAGTGACACCAGCGCATCTCTCTCAGGCCTGAGAGGAACATACTGGATCTCGATCATTTTGCTTTTTATAGAGATTCTAATTTCTGTCCATGTCTAGTGAATTTACAATGCTGTTGACTTTCGCTGTGCAGCACCTTGATTCAGTTCTCCGTGTATGTATATATATACACATCCATTCTCTTTCGCATTCTCTTCCCACGTAGCTTAGTCCAGGGTGGTGCCGACCGCTCCCTGTGCTTTGTAGTAGGTGGTTGTGGATCGTCTGCTTTATACATATTAGAATGCATGTGTTAATCCCACCCTCCTCATTCAACCCACCTCCGCATGCCTTTGCCCTCTCGAAACCCTGTACTTGCGTTCTAAATCTGTGACTCTGTTTGTGCTTTCTACTTTCCTGGTATCGACTTTGAGATGCCACCTATACGTGCTATCGTTGGAATTTTCTCTTTCTCTGTTGGACGTCCCATGCTGAGTACAGGGAACTCCAGATCTCTCGAAGATGCTGGAAATGGCAGGATATTATTCTGTTTCATGGCTGAGCAGTATTCCATGCTCTATGTGTACCAACTCTTCACTTTCCATTCATCTGGGGATGGACATTGTGTTTTTACTTTCAAGACTTGGCTGTTGTCAATAGGTGGCTAGTGACAGCTGGGGCACCCGTGTCTCTCTAAAGTACACATGGTTCTGCAAACGCTTCCAAAACACTGCAGAGGAAAGAACACTCCCAAACTCATTGTACGAAGCCATCCACCTGATCCCCAAACCAGACAAAGATACTACAAGAAAAGAAAACTGGAGAGCAATATCACCGATGAACTTAGATGCAAAAATCCTCAACAAGATACTAGACAACAGACTCCAACATGACATTAAAAGGATCACACACCATGACACTGTGTTTTTACTTTCAAGCCTTGGCTCTTGTCAATAGGTGTGCAGGGGTCGCTGGCCTGCCCGGGTCTCCCCAAATGATACTTTACTGTGCAAAGACAGCCAGGAGGTGGATTGCCACATCATGTGGCCGGCTCTCTGGTTTTGTTTTTCTTTGGCAGGAATCTCTTGATTGTTTTCAGTGGTGCCTGTTACCAGGGCGCAATACCACCAGTGGCTTAGGAGGCTTCCCTTTTCTCCAGGCACTCTCCCGAAGGTATTGCTTCCAGACGTATTGACACTGGCAATCCTAACGGCTGCCAGGTGAAACCGCGAAGGCGTTTCAATTTCCATTTCTCCCATTCGCATGTCGTTGTGCATATTTCCTGGGCCTTTCTCAGAAACCAAAACAAAGGGAAACAAAACACGCATGGTGAATTCAACTTACCTCTTGAAACCGCCTGTTGCCAATCAATCCTGTTTCGGGCTCTTTTCCAGTGCCTATCCCCAGGACATTTTTGCAGCGGGGGTGTCAATTACAACCCCGCTGGCCTTTTGAACAGGAAGGGCCGCTGAGCTCCCTTTGGAACGTTGTAGTTACAGGAGGCGGCCACAAGGCGGCAGCATTTTCCCACAGCTGGTCGGATTCCCCAGGAACGCAGACCTTGCGCACACGCATGTTCTTGGAATATGAATTAGAGAGGAACGTGTCCGGACAGACACCTAAGGGCTTGTGTCTCACTCCTTCTCCCACTTACCCTTCCCACTCTCGATTCATCACACCCCCTGCAAACCCCTCCTGAAGAGTGTGTTGTCGGAGGCAAGTGGGGTGACTCTAAGGAAGGAGGTGAATGGCGGGAACCCCACCAGCAGGAGACCTGGACACCAGGTGATGTTTGAACACTGTTGTGCATGTCGGACCACCATCCTCTGGCTGCAGTGGGCTTGGCTTAGCTGCAGGAGGGCACACCTACATCTACAGAGACTGCTGCCAACCAGAAGGGACCAGGCACCACAGGTCCAAAGGGATTAATTCGCTGGTGCGACCCACTCCCGCGCCGACCTGCCTCACTGTGACCACACTCCAACTTTGGTGCCCAAGCCTGCTCATGCTCCAGGGAAGTGACACCCGCGCAGCTCTCTGAGGCCTGAGAGGAACATACTGGATCTCGATCATTTTGCTTTTTATAGAGATTCTAATTTCTGTCCATGTCTAGTGAATTTACAATGCTGTTGACTTTCGCTGTGCAGCACCTTGATTCAGTTCTCCGTGTATGTATATATATACACATCCATTCTCTTTCGCATTCTCTTCCCACGTAGCTTAGTCCAGGGTGGTGCCGACCGCTCCCTGTGCTTTGTAGAAGGTGGTTGTGGATCGTCTGCTTAATACATATTAGAATGCATGTGTTAATCCCACCCTCCTCATTCAACCCACCTCCGCATGCCTTTGCCCTCTCGAAACCCTGTACTTGCGTTCTAAATCTGTGACTCTGTTTGTGCTTTCTACTTTCCTGGTATCGACTTTGAGATGCCACCTATACGTGCTATCGTTGGAATTTTCTCTTTCTCTGTTGGACGTCCCATGCTGAGTACAGGGAACTCCAGATCTCTCGAAGATGCTGGAAATGGCAGGATATTATTCTGTTTCATGGCTGAGCAGTATTCCATGCTCTATGTGTACCAACTCTTCACTTTCCATTCATCTGGGGATGGACATTGTGTTTTTACTTTCAAGACTTGGCTGTTGTCAATAGGTGGCTAGTGACAGCTGGGGCACCCGTGTCTCTCTAAAGTACACATGGTTCTGCAAACGCTTCCAAAACACTGCAGAGGAAAGAACACTCCCAAACTCATTGTACGAAGCCATCCACCTGATCCCCAAACCAGACAAAGATACTACAAGAAAAGAAAACTGGAGAGCAATATCACCGATGAACTTAGATGCAAAAATCCTCAACAAGATACTAGACAACAGACTCCAACATGACATTAAAAGGATCACACACCATGACACTGTGTTTTTACTTTCAAGCCTTGGCTCTTGTCAATAGGTGTGCAGGGGTCGCTGGCCTGCCCGGGTCTCCCCAAATGATACTTTACTGTGCAAAGACAGCCAGGAGGTGGATTGCCACATCATGTGGCCGGCTCTCTGGTTTTGTTTTGTTTTTGGCAGGAATCTCTTGATTGTTTTCAGTGGTGCCTGTTACCAGGGCGCAATACCACCAGTGGCTTAGGAGGCTTCCTTTTTCTCCAGGCCCTCTCCCGAAGGTATTGCTTCCAGACGTATTGATACTGGCAATCCTATCGGATGCCAGGTGAAACCGCGAAGGCGTTTCAATTTCCATTTCTCCCATTCGCATGGGCGTGGAGCATATTTCCTGGGCCTTTCTTAGAAACCAACACAAAGGGAAACAAAACACGCATGGTGAATTCAACTTACCTCTTGAAACCGCCTGTTGCCAATCAATCCTGTTTCGGGCTCTTTTCCAGTGCCTATCCCCAGGACATTTTTGCAGCGGGGGTGTCAATTACAACCCCGCTGGCCTTTTGAACAGGAAGGGCCGCTGAGCTCCCTTTGGAACGTTGTAGTTACAGGAGGCGGCCACAAGGCGGCAGCATTTTCCCACAGCTGGTCGGATTCCCCAGGAACGCAGACCTTGCGCACACACGTGTTCTTGGAATATGAATTAGAGAGGAATGTGTCCGGACAGACACCTAAGGGCTTGTGTCTCACTCCTTCTCCCACTTACCCTTCCCACTCTCGATTCATCACACCCCCTGCAAACCCCTCCTGAAGAGTGTGTTGTCGGAGGCAAGTGGGGTGACTCTAAGGAAGGAGGTGAATGGCGGGAACCCCACCAGCAGGAGACCTGGACACCAGGTGATGTTTGAACACTGTTGTGCATGTCGGACCACCATCCTCTGGCTGCAGTGGGCTTGGCTTAGCTGCAGGAGGGCACACCTACATCTACAGAGACTGCTGCCAACCAGAAGGGACCAGGCACCACAGGTCCAAAGGGGTTAATTCGCTGGTGCGACCCACTCCCGCGCCGACCTGCCTCACTGTGACCACACTCCAACTTTGGTGCCCATGCCTGCTCACGCTCCAGGGAAGTGACACCCGCGCATCTCTCTGAGGCCTGAGAGGAACATACTGGATCTCGATCATTTTGCTTTTTATAGAGATTCTAATTTCTGTCCATGTCTAGTGAATTTACAATGCTGTTGACTTTCGCTGTGCAGCACCTTTATTCAGTTCTCCGTGTATGTATATATATACACATCCATTCTCTTTCGCATTCTCTTCCCACGTAGGTTAGTCCAGGGTGGTGCCGACCGCTCCCTGTGCTTTGTAGAAGGTGGTTGTGGATCGTCTGCTTTATACATATTAGAATGCATGTGTTAATCCCACCCTCCTCATTCAACCCACCTCCGCATGCCTTGCCCTCTCGAAACCCTGTACTTGCGTTCTAAATCTGTGACTCTGTTTGTGCTTTCTACTTTCCTGGTATCGACTTTGAGATGCCACCTATACGTGCTATCGTTGGAATTTTCTCTTTCTCTGTTGGACGTCCCATGCTGAGTACAGGGAACTCCGGATCTCTCGAAGATGCTGGAAATGGCAGGATATTATTCTGTTTCATGGCTGAGCAGTATTCCATGCTCTATGTGTACCAACTCTTCACTTTCCATTCATCTGGGGATGGACATTGTGTTTTTACTTTCAAGACTTGGCTGTTGTCAATAGGTGGCTAGTGACAGCTGGGGCACCCGTGTCTCTCTAAAGTACACATGGTTCTGCAAACGCTTCCAAAACACTGCAGAGGAAAGAACACTCCCAAACTCATTGTACGAAGCCATCCACCTGATCCCCAAACCAGACAAAGATACTACAAGAAAAGAAAACTGGAGAGCAATATCACCGATGAACTTAGATGCAAAAATCCTCAACAAGATACTAGCCAACAGACTCCAACATGACATTAAAAGGATCACACACCATGACACTGTGTTTTTACTTTCAAGCCTTGGCTCTTGTCAATAGGTGTGCAGGGGTCGCTGGCCTGCCCGGGTCTCCCCAAATGATACTTTACTGTGCAAAGACAGCCAGGAGGTGGATTGCCACATCATGTGGCCGGCTCTCTGGTTTTGTTTTTCTTTGGCAGGAATCTCTTGATTGTTTTCAGTGGTGCCTGTTACCAGGGCGCAATACCACCAGTGGCTTAGGAGGCTTCCCTTTTCTCCAGGCCCTCTCCCGAAGGTATTGCTTCCAGACGTATTGACACTGGCAATCCTAACGGCTGCCAGGTGAAACCGCGAAGGCGTTTCAATTTCCATTTCTCCCATTCGCATGGGCGTGGAGCATATTTCCTGGGCCTTTCTTAGAAACCAACACAAAGGGAAACAAAACACGCATGGTGAATTCAACTTACCTCTTGAAACCGCCTGTTGCCAATCAATCCTGTTTCGGGCTCTTTTCCAGTGCCTATCCCCAGGACATTTTTGCAGCGGGGGTGTCAATTACAACCCCGCTGGCCTTTTGAACAGGAAGGGCCGCTGAGCTCCCTTTGGAACGTTGTAGTTACAGGAGGCGGCCACAAGGCGGCAGCATTTTCCCACAGCTGGTCGGATTCCCCAGGAACGCAGACCTTGCGCACACGCGTGTTCTTGGAATATGAATTAGAGAGGAACGTGTCCGGACAGACACCTAAGGGCTTGTGTCTCACTCCTTCTCCCACTTACCCTTCCCACTCTCGATTCATCACACCCCCTGCAAACCCCTCCTGAAGAGTGTGTTGTCGGAGGCAAGTGGGGTGACTCTAAGGAAGGAGGTGAATGGCAGGAACCCCACCAGCAGGAGACCTGGACACCAGGTGATGTTTGAACACTGTTGTGCATGTCGGACCACCATCCTCTGGCTGCAGTGGGCTTGGCTTAGCTGCAGGAGGGCACACCTACATCTACAGAGACTGCTGCCAACCAGAAGGGACCAGGCACCACAGGTCCAAAGGGGTTAATTCGCTGGTGCGACCCACTCCCGCGCCGACCTGCCTCACTGTGACCACACTCCAACTTTGGTGCCCAAGCCTGCTCACGCTCCAGGGAAGTGACACCAGCGCATCTCTCTCAGGCCTGAGAGGAACATACTGGATCTCGATCATTTTGCTTTTTATAGAGATTCTAATTTCTGTCCATGTCTAGTGAATTTACAATGCTGTTGACTTTTGCTGTGCAGCACCTTGATTCAGTTCTCCGTGTATGTATATATATACACATCCATTCTCTTTCGCATTCTCTTCCCACGTAGCTTAGTCCAGGGTGGTGCCGACCGCTCCCTGTGCTTTGTAGTAGGTGGTTGTGGATCGTCTGCTTTATACATATTAGAATGCATGTGTTAATCCCACCCTCCTCATTCAACCCACCTCCGCATGCCTTTGCCCTCTCGAAACCCTGTACTTGCGTTCTAAATCTGTGACTCTGTTTGTGCTTTCTACTTTCCTGGTATCGACTTTGAGATGCCACCTATACGTGCTATCGTTGGAATTTTCTCTTTCTCTGTTGGACGTCCCATGGTGAGTACAGGGAACTCCGGATCTATCGAAGATGCTGGAAATGGCAGGATATTATTCTGTTTCATGGCTGAGCAGTATTCCATGCTCTATGTGTACCAACTCTTCACTTTCCATTCATCTGGGGATGGACATTGTGTTTTTACTTTCAAGACTTGGCTGTTGTCAATAGGTGGCTAGTGACAGCTGGGGCACCCGTGTCTCTCTAAAGTACACATGGTTCTGCAAACGCTTCCAAAACACTGCAGAGGAAAGAACACTCCCAAACTCATTGTACGAAGCCATCCACCTGATCCCCAAACCAGACAAAGATACTACAAGAAAAGAAAACTGGAGAGCAATATCACCGATGAACTTAGATGCAAAAATCCTCAACAAGATACTAGCCAACAGACTCCAACATGACATTAAAAGGATCACACACCATGACACTGTGTGTTTACTTTCAAGCCTTGGCTCTTGTCAATAGGTGTGCAGGGGTCGCTGGCCTGCCCTGGTCTCCCCAAATGATACTTTACTGTGCAAAGACAGCCAGGAGGTGGATTGCCACATCATGTGGCCGGCTCTCTGGTTTTGTTTTTCTTTGGCAGGAATCTCTTGATTGTTTTCAGTGGTGCCTGTTACCAGGGCGCAATACCACCAGTGGCTTAGGAGGCTTCCCTTTTCTCCAGGCCCTCTCCCGAAGGTACTGCTTCCAGACGTATTGACACTGGCAATCCTAACGGCTGCCAGGTGAAACCGCGAAAGCGTTTCAATTTCCATTTCTCCCATTCGCATGGGCGTGGAGCATATTTCCTGGGCCTTTCTTAGAAACCAACACAAAGGGAAACAAAACACGCATGGTGAATTCAACTTACCTCTTGAAACCGCCTGTTGCCAATCAATCCTGTTTCGGGCTCTTTTCCAGTGCCTATCCCCAGGACATTTTTGCAGCGGGGGTGTCAATTACAACCCCGCTGGCCTTTTGAACAGGAAGGGCCGCTGAGCTCCCTTTGGAACGTTGTAGTTACAGGAGGCGGCCACAAGGCGGCAGCATTTTCCCACAGCTGGTCGGATTCCCCAGGAACGCAGACCTTGCGCACACGCGTGTTCTTGGAATATGAATTAGAGAGGAACGTGTCCGGACAGACACCTAAGGGCTTGTGTCTCACTCCTTCTCCCACTTACCCTTCCCACTCTCGATTCATCACACCCCCTGCAAACCCCTCCTGAAGAGTGTGTTGTCGGAGGCAAGTGGGGTGACTCTAAGGAAGGAGGTGAATGGCAGGAACCCCACCAGCAGGAGACCTGGACACCAGGTGATGTTTGAACACTGTTGTGCATGTCGGACCACCATCCTCTGGCTGCAGTGGGCTTGGCTTAGCTGCAGGAGGGCACACCTACATCTACAGAGACTGCTGCCAACCAGAAGGGACCAGGCACCACAGGTCCAAAGGGGATAATTCGCTGGTGCGAACCACTCCCGCGCCGACCTGCCTCACTGTGACCACACTCCAACTTTGGTGCCCAAGCCTGCTCACGCTCCAGGGAAGTGACACCAGCGCATCTCTCTCAGGCCTGAGAGGAACATACTGGATCTCGATCATTTTGCTTTTTATAGAGATTCTAATTTCTGTCCATGTCTAGTGAATTTACAATGCTGTTGACTTTCGCTGTGCAGCACCTTGATTCAGTTCTCCGTGTATGTATATATATACACATCCATTCTCTTTCGCATTCTCTTCCCACGTAGCTTAGTCCAGGGTGGTGCCGACCGCTCCCTGTGCTTTGTAGTAGGTGGTTGTGGATCGTCTGCTTTATACATATTAGAATGCATGTGTTAATCCCACCCTCCTCATTCAACCCACCTCCGCATGCCTTTGCCCTCTCGAAACCCTGTACTTGCGTTCTAAATCTGTGACTCTGTTTGTGCTTTCTACTTTCCTGGTATCGACTTTGAGATGCCACCTATACGTGCTATCGTTGGAATTTTCTCTTTCTCTGTTGGACGTCCCATGGTGAGTACAGGGAACTCCGGATCTATCGAAGATGCTGGAAATGGCAGGATATTATTCTGTTTCATGGCTGAGCAGTATTCCATGCTCTATGTGTACCAACTCTTCACTTTCCATTCATCTGGGGATGGACATTGTGTTTTTACTTTCAAGACTTGGCTGTTGTCAATAGGTGGCTAGTGACAGCTGGGGCACCCGTGTCTCTCTAAAGTACACATGGTTCTGCAAACGCTTCCAAAACACTGCAGAGGAAAGAACACTCCCAAACTCATTGTACGAAGCCATCCACCTGATCCCCAAACCAGACAAAGATACTACAAGAAAAGAAAACTGGAGAGCAATATCACCGATGAACTTAGATGCAAAAATCCTCAACAAGATACTAGCCAACAGACTCCAACATGACATTAAAAGGATCACACACCATGACACTGTGTGTTTACTTTCAAGCCTTGGCTCTTGTCAATAGGTGTGCAGGGGTCGCTGGCCTGCCCTGGTCTCCCCAAATGATACTTTACTGTGCAAAGACAGCCAGGAGGTGGATTGCCACATCATGTGGCCGGCTCTCTGGTTTTGTTTTTCTTTGGCAGGAATCTCTTGATTGTTTTCAGTGGTGCCTGTTACCAGGGCGCAATACCACCAGTGGCTTAGGAGGCTTCCCTTTTCTCCAGGCCCTCTCCCGAAGGTACTGCTTCCAGACGTATTGACACTGGCAATCCTAACGGCTGCCAGGTGAAACCGCGAAAGCGTTTCAATTTCCATTTCTCCCATTCGCATGGGCGTGGAGCATATTTCCTGGGCCTTTCTTAGAAACCAACACAAAGGGAAACAAAACACGCATGGTGAATTCAACTTACCTCTTGAAACCGCCTGTTGCCAATCAATCCTGTTTCGGGCTCTTTTCCAGTGCCTATCCCCAGGACATTTTTGCAGTGGGGGTGTCAATTACAACCCCGCTGGCCTTTTGAACAGGAAGGGCCGCTGAGCTCCCTTTGGAACGTTGTAGTTACAGGAGGCGGCCACAAGGCGGCAGCATTTTCCCACAGCTGGTCGGATTCCCCAGGAACGCAGACCTTGCGCACACGCGTGTTCTTGGAATATGAATTAGAGAGGAACGTGTCCGGACAGACACCTAAGGGCTTGTGTCTCACTCCCTCTCCCACTTACCCTTCCCACTCTCGATTCATCACACCCCCTGCAAACCCCTCCTGAAGAGTGTGTTGTCGGAGGCAAGTGGGGTGACTCTAAGGAAGGAGGTGAATGGCGGGAACCCCACCAGCAGGAGACCTGGACACCAGGTGATGTTTGAACACTGTTGTGCATGTCGGACCACCATCCTCTGGCTGCAGTGGGCTTGGCTTAGCTGCAGGAGGGCACACCTACATCTACAGAGACTGCTGCCAACCAGAAGGGACCAGGCACCACAGGTCCAAAGGGGTTAATTCGCTGGTGCGACCCACTCCCGCGCCGACCTGCCTCACTGTGACCACACTCCAACTTTGGTGCCCAAGCCTGCTCACGCTCCAGGGAAGTGACACCCGCGCAGCTCTCTGAGGCCTGAGAGGAACATACTGGATCTCGATCATTTTGCTTTTTATAGAGATTCTAATTTCTGTCCATGTCTAGTGAATTTACAATGCTGTTGACTTTCGCTGTGCAGCACCTTGATTCAGTTCTCCGTGTATGTATATATATACACATCCATTCTCTTTCGCATTCTCTTCCCACGTAGCTTAGTCCAGGGTGGTGCCGACCGCTCCCTGTGCTTTGTAGTAGGTGGTTGTGGATCGTCTGCTTTATACATATTAGAATGCATGTGTTAATCCCACCCTCCTCATTCAACCCACCTCCGCATGCCTTTGCCCTCTCGAAACCCTGTACTTGCGTTCTAAATCTGTGACTCTGTTTGTGCTTTCTACTTTCCTGGTATCGACTTTGAGATGCCACCTATACGTGCTATCGTTGGAATTTTCTCTTTCTCTGTTGGACGTCCCATGCTGAGTACAGGGAACTCCGGATCTATCGAAGATGCTGGAAATGGCAGGATATTATTCTGTTTCATGGCTGAGCAGTATTCCATGCTCTATGTGTACCAACTCTTCACTTTCCATTCATCTGGGGATGGACATTGTGTTTTTACTTTCAAGACTTGGCTGTTGTCAATAGGTGGCTAGTGACAGCTGGGGCACCCGTGTCTCTCTAAAGTACACATGGTTCTGCAAACGCTTCCAAAACACTGCAGAGGAAAGAACACTCCCAAACTCATTGTACGAAGCCATCCACCTGATCCCCAAACCAGACAAAGATACTACAAGAAAAGAAAACTGGAGAGCAATATCACCGATGAACTTAGATGCAAAAATCCTCAACAAGATACTAGCCAACAGACTCCAACATGACATTAAAAGGATCACACACCATGACACTGTGTGTTTACTTTCAAGCCTTGGCTCTTGTCAATAGGTGTGCAGGGGTCGCTGGCCTGCCCTGGTCTCCCCAAATGATACTTTACTGTGCAAAGACAGCCAGGAGGTGGATTGCCACATCATGTGGCCGGCTCTCTGGTTTTGTTTTTCTTTGGCAGGAATCTCTTGATTGTTTTCAGTGGTGCCTGTTACCAGGGCGCAATACCACCAGTGGCTTAGGAGGCTTCCCTTTTCTCCAGGCCCTCTCCCGAAGGTACTGCTTCCAGACGTATTGACACTGGCAATCCTAACGGCTGCCAGGTGAAACCGCGAAAGCGTTTCAATTTCCATTTCTCCCATTCGCATGGGCGTGGAGCATATTTCCTGGGCCTTTCTTAGAAACCAACACAAAGGGAAACAAAACACGCATGGTGAATTCAACTTACCTCTTGAAACCGCCTGTTGCCAATCAATCCTGTTTCGGGCTCTTTTCCAGTGCCTATCCCCAGGACATTTTTGCAGCGGGGGTGTCAATTACAACCCCGCTGGCCTTTTGAACAGGAAGGGCCGCTGAGCTCCCTTTGGAACGTTGTAGTTACAGGAGGCGGCCACAAGGCGGCAGCATTTTCCCACAGCTGGTCGGATTCCCCAGGAACGCAGACCTTGCGCACACGCGTGTTCTTGGAATATGAATTAGAGAGGAACGTGTCCGGACAGACACCTAAGGGCTTGTGTCTCACTCCCTCTCCCACTTACCCTTCCCACTCTCGATTCATCACACCCCCTGCAAACCCCTCCTGAAGAGTGTGTTGTCGGAGGCAAGTGGGGTGACTCTAAGGAAGGAGGTGAATGGCGGGAACCCCACCAGCAGGAGACCTGGACACCAGGTGATGTTTGAACACTGTTGTGCATGTCGGACCACCATCCTCTGGCTGCAGTGGGCTTGGCTTAGCTGCAGGAGGGCACACCTACATCTACAGAGACTGCTGCCAACCAGAAGGGACCAGGCACCACAGGTCCAAAGGGGTTAATTCGCTGGTGCGACCCACTCCCGCGCCGACCTGCCTCACTGTGACCACACTCCAACTTTGGTGCCCAAGCCTGCTCACGCTCCAGGGAAGTGACACCCGCGCAGCTCTCTGAGGCCTGAGAGGAACATACTGGATCTCGATCATTTTGCTTTTTATAGAGATTCTAATTTCTGTCCATGTCTAGTGAATTTACAATGCTGTTGACTTTCGCTGTGCAGCACCTTGATTCAGTTCTCCGTGTATGTATATATATACACATCCATTCTCTTTCGCATTCTCTTCCCACGTAGCTTAGTCCAGGGTGGTGCCGACCGCTCCCTGTGCTTTGTAGTAGGTGGTTGTGGATCGTCTGCTTTATACATATTAGAATGCATGTGTTAATCCCACCCTCCTCATTCAACCCACCTCCGCATGCCTTTGCCCTCTCGAAACCCTGTACTTGCGTTCTAAATCTGTGACTCTGTTTGTGCTTTCTACTTTCCTGGTATCGACTTTGAGATGCCACCTATACGTGCTATCGTTGGAATTTTCTCTTTCTCTGTTGGACGTCCCATGCTGAGTACAGGGAACTCCGGATCTATCGAAGATGCTGGAAATGGCAGGATATTATTCTGTTTCATGGCTGAGCAGTATTCCATGCTCTATGTGTACCAACTCTTCACTTTCCATTCATCTGGGGATGGACATTGTGTTTTTACTTTCAAGACTTGGCTGTTGTCAATAGGTGGCTAGTGACAGCTGGGGCACCCGTGTCTCTCTAAAGTACACATGGTTCTGCAAACGCTTCCAAAACACTGCAGAGGAAAGAACACTCCCAAACTCATTGTACGAAGCCATCCACCTGATCCCCAAACCAGACAAAGATACTACAAGAAAAGAAAACTGGAGAGCAATATCACCGATGAACTTAGATGCAAAAATCCTCAACAAGATACTAGCCAACAGACTCCAACATGACATTAAAAGGATCACACACCATGACACTGTGTGTTTACTTTCAAGCCTTGGCTCTTGTCAATAGGTGTGCAGGGGTCGCTGGCCTGCCCGTGTCTCCCCAAATGATACTTTACTGTGCAAAGACAGCCAGGAGGTGGATTGCCACATCATGTGGCCGGCTCTCTGGTTTTGTTTTTCTTTGGCAGGAATCTCTTGATTGTTTTCAGTGGTGCCTGTTACCAGGGCGCAATACCACCAGTGGCTTAGGAGGCTTCCCTTTTCTCCAGGCCCTCTCCCGAAGGTACTGCTTCCAGACGTATTGACACTGGCAATCCTAACGGCTGCCAGGTGAAACCGCGAAGGCGTTTCAATTTCCATTTCTCCCATTCGCATGTCGTTGTGCATATTTCCTGGGCCTTTCTTAGAAACCAACACAAAGGGAAACAAAACACGCATGGTGAATTCAACTTACCTCTTGAAACCGCCTGTTGCCAATCAATCCTGTTTCGGGCTCTTTTCCAGTGCCTATCCCCAGGACATTTTTGCAGCGGGGGTGTCAATTACAACCCCGCTGGCCTTTTGAACAGGAAGGGCCGCTGAGCTCCCTTTGGAACGTTGTAGTTACAGGAGGCGGCCACAAGGCGGCAGCATTTTCCCACAGCTGGTCGGATTCCCCAGGAACGCAGACCTTGCGCACACGCGTGTTCTTGGAATATGAATTAGAGAGGAACGTGTCCGGACAGACACCTAAGGGCTTGTGTCTCACTCCTTCTCCCACTTACCCTTCCCACTCTCGATTCATCACACCCCCTGCAAACCCCTCCTGAAGAGTGTGTTGTCGGAGGCAAGTGGGGTGACTCTAAGGAAGGAGGTGAATGGCAGGAACCCCACCAGCAGGAGACCTGGACACCAGGTGATGTTTGAACACTGTTGTGCATGTCGGACCACCATCCTCTGGCTGCAGTGGGCTTGGCTTAGCTGCAGGAGGGCACACCTACATCTACAGAGACTGCTGCCAACCAGAAGGGACCAGGCACCACAGGTCCAAAGGGGATAATTCGCTGGTGCGACCCACTCCCGCGCCGACCTGCCTCACTGTGACCACACTCCAACTTTGGTGCCCAAGCCTGCTCACGCTCCAGGGAAGTGACACCAGCGCATCTCTCTCAGGCCTGAGAGGAACATACTGGATCTCGATCATTTTGCTTTTTATAGAGATTCTAATTTCTGTCCATGTCTAGTGAATTTACAATGCTGTTGACTTTCGCTGTGCAGCACCTTGATTCAGTTCTCCGTGTATGTATATATATACACATCCATTCTCTTTCGCATTCTCTTCCCACGTAGCTTAGTCCAGGGTGGTGCCGACCGCTCCCTGTGCTTTGTAGTAGGTGGTTGTGGATCGTCTGCTTTATACATATTAGAATGCATGTGTTAATCCCACCCTCCTCATTCAACCCACCTCCGCATGCCTTTGCCCTCTCGAAACCCTGTACTTGCGTTCTAAATCTGTGACTCTGTTTGTGCTTTCTACTTTCCTGGTATCGACTTTGAGATGCCACCTATACGTGCTATCGTTGGAATTTTCTCTTTCTCTGTTGGACGTCCCATGCTGAGTACAGGGAACTCCGGATCTATCGAAGATGCTGGAAATGGCAGGATATTATTCTGTTTCATGGCTGAGCAGTATTCCATGCTCTATGTGTACCAACTCTTCACTTTCCATTCATCTGGGGATGGACATTGTGTTTTTACTTTCAAGACTTGGCTGTTGTCAATAGGTGGCTAGTGACAGCTGGGGCACCCGTGTCTCTCTAAAGTACACATGGTTCTGCAAACGCTTCCAAAACACTGCAGAGGAAAGAACACTCCCAAACTCATTGTACGAAGCCATCCACCTGATCCCCAAACCAGACAAAGATACTACAAGAAAAGAAAACTGGAGAGCAATATCACCGATGAACTTAGATGCAAAAATCCTCAACAAGATACTAGCCAACAGACTCCAACATGACATTAAAAGGATCACACACCATGACACTGTGTGTTTACTTTCAAGCCTTGGCTCTTGTCAATAGGTGTGCAGGGGTCGCTGGCCTGCCCTGGTCTCCCCAAATGATACTTTACTGTGCAAAGACAGCCAGGAGGTGGATTGCCACATCATGTGGCCGGCTCTCTGGTTTTGTTTTTCTTTGGCAGGAATCTCTTGATTGTTTTCAGTGGTGCCTGTTACCAGGGCGCAATACCACCAGTGGCTTAGGAGGCTTCCCTTTTCTCCAGGCCCTCTCCCGAAGGTACTGCTTCCAGACGTATTGACACTGGCAATCCTAACGGCTGCCAGGTGAAACCGCGAAAGCGTTTCAATTTCCATTTCTCCCATTCGCATGGGCGTGGAGCATATTTCCTGGGCCTTTCTTAGAAACCAACACAAAGGGAAACAAAACACGCATGGTGAATTCAACTTACCTCTTGAAACCGCCTGTTGCCAATCAATCCTGTTTCGGGCTCTTTTCCAGTGCCTATCCCCAGGACATTTTTGCAGCGGGGGTGTCAATTACAACCCCGCTGGCCTTTTGAACAGGAAGGGCCGCTGAGCTCCCTTTGGAACGTTGTAGTTACAGGAGGCGGCCACAAGGCGGCAGCATTTTCCCACAGCTGGTCGGATTCCCCAGGAACGCAGACCTTGCGCACACGCGTGTTCTTGGAATATGAATTAGAGAGGAACGTGTCCGGACAGACACCTAAGGGCTTGTGTCTCACTCCCTCTCCCACTTACCCTTCCCACTCTCGATTCATCACACCCCCTGCAAACCCCTCCTGAAGAGTGTGTTGTCGGAGGCAAGTGGGGTGACTCTAAGGAAGGAGGTGAATGGCGGGAACCCCACCAGCAGGAGACCTGGACACCAGGTGATGTTTGAACACTGTTGTGCATGTCGGACCACCATCCTCTGGCTGCAGTGGGCTTGGCTTAGCTGCAGGAGGGCACACCTACATCTACAGAGACTGCTGCCAACCAGAAGGGACCAGGCACCACAGGTCCAAAGGGGTTAATTCGCTGGTGCGACCCACTCCCGCGCCGACCTGCCTCACTGTGACCACACTCCAACTTTGGTGCCCAAGCCTGCTCACGCTCCAGGGAAGTGACACCCGCGCAGCTCTCTGAGGCCTGAGAGGAACATACTGGATCTCGATCATTTTGCTTTTTATAGAGATTCTAATTTCTGTCCATGTCTAGTGAATTTACAATGCTGTTGACTTTCGCTGTGCAGCACCTTGATTCAGTTCTCCGTGTATGTATATATATACACATCCATTCTCTTTCGCATTCTCTTCCCACGTAGCTTAGTCCAGGGTGGTGCCGACCGCTCCCTGTGCTTTGTAGTAGGTGGTTGTGGATCGTCTGCTTTATACATATTAGAATGCATGTGTTAATCCCACCCTCCTCATTCAACCCACCTCCGCATGCCTTTGCCCTCTCGAAACCCTGTACTTGCGTTCTAAATCTGTGACTCTGTTTGTGCTTTCTACTTTCCTGGTATCGACTTTGAGATGCCACCTATACGTGCTATCGTTGGAATTTTCTCTTTCTCTGTTGGACGTCCCATGCTGAGTACAGGGAACTCCGGATCTATCGAAGATGCTGGAAATGGCAGGATATTATTCTGTTTCATGGCTGAGCAGTATTCCATGCTCTATGTGTACCAACTCTTCACTTTCCATTCATCTGGGGATGGACATTGTGTTTTTACTTTCAAGACTTGGCTGTTGTCAATAGGTGGCTAGTGACAGCTGGGGCACCCGTGTCTCTCTAAAGTACACATGGTTCTGCAAACGCTTCCAAAACACTGCAGAGGAAAGAACACTCCCAAACTCATTGTACGAAGCCATCCACCTGATCCCCAAACCAGACAAAGATACTACAAGAAAAGAAAACTGGAGAGCAATATCACCGATGAACTTAGATGCAAAAATCCTCAACAAGATACTAGCCAACAGACTCCAACATGACATTAAAAGGATCACACACCATGACACTGTGTGTTTACTTTCAAGCCTTGGCTCTTGTCAATAGGTGTGCAGGGGTCGCTGGCCTGCCCTGGTCTCCCCAAATGATACTTTACTGTGCAAAGACAGCCAGGAGGTGGATTGCCACATCATGTGGCCGGCTCTCTGGTTTTGTTTTTCTTTGGCAGGAATCTCTTGATTGTTTTCAGTGGTGCCTGTTACCAGGGCGCAATACCACCAGTGGCTTAGGAGGCTTCCCTTTTCTCCAGGCCCTCTCCCGAAGGTACTGCTTCCAGACGTATTGACACTGGCAATCCTAACGGCTGCCAGGTGAAACCGCGAAAGCGTTTCAATTTCCATTTCTCCCATTCGCATGGGCGTGGAGCATATTTCCTGGGCCTTTCTTAGAAACCAACACAAAGGGAAACAAAACACGCATGGTGAATTCAACTTACCTCTTGAAACCGCCTGTTGCCAATCAATCCTGTTTCGGGCTCTTTTCCAGTGCCTATCCCCAGGACATTTTTGCAGCGGGGGTGTCAATTACAACCCCGCTGGCCTTTTGAACAGGAAGGGCCGCTGAGCTCCCTTTGGAACGTTGTAGTTACAGGAGGCGGCCACAAGGCGGCAGCATTTTCCCACAGCTGGTCGGATTCCCCAGGAACGCAGACCTTGCGCACACGCGTGTTCTTGGAATATGAATTAGAGAGGAACGTGTCCGGACAGACACCTAAGGGCTTGTGTCTCACTCCCTCTCCCACTTACCCTTCCCACTCTCGATTCATCACACCCCCTGCAAACCCCTCCTGAAGAGTGTGTTGTCGGAGGCAAGTGGGGTGACTCTAAGGAAGGAGGTGAATGGCGGGAACCCCACCAGCAGGAGACCTGGACACCAGGTGATGTTTGAACACTGTTGTGCATGTCGGACCACCATCCTCTGGCTGCAGTGGGCTTGGCTTAGCTGCAGGAGGGCACACCTACATCTACAGAGACTGCTGCCAACCAGAAGGGACCAGGCACCACAGGTCCAAAGGGGTTAATTCGCTGGTGCGACCCACTCCCGCGCCGACCTGCCTCACTGTGACCACACTCCAACTTTGGTGCCCAAGCCTGCTCACGCTCCAGGGAAGTGACACCCGCGCAGCTCTCTGAGGCCTGAGAGGAACATACTGGATCTCGATCATTTTGCTTTTTATAGAGATTCTAATTTCTGTCCATGTCTAGTGAATTTACAATGCTGTTGACTTTCGCTGTGCAGCACCTTGATTCAGTTCTCCGTGTATGTATATATATACACATCCATTCTCTTTCGCATTCTCTTCCCACGTAGCTTAGTCCAGGGTGGTGCCGACCGCTCCCTGTGCTTTGTAGTAGGTGGTTGTGGATCGTCTGCTTTATACATATTAGAATGCATGTGTTAATCCCACCCTCCTCATTCAACCCACCTCCGCATGCCTTTGCCCTCTCGAAACCCTGTACTTGCGTTCTAAATCTGTGACTCTGTTTGTGCTTTCTACTTTCCTGGTATCGACTTTGAGATGCCACCTATACGTGCTATCGTTGGAATTTTCTCTTTCTCTGTTGGACGTCCCATGCTGAGTACAGGGAACTCCGGATCTATCGAAGATGCTGGAAATGGCAGGATATTATTCTGTTTCATGGCTGAGCAGTATTCCATGCTCTATGTGTACCAACTCTTCACTTTCCATTCATCTGGGGATGGACATTGTGTTTTTACTTTCAAGACTTGGCTGTTGTCAATAGGTGGCTAGTGACAGCTGGGGCACCCGTGTCTCTCTAAAGTACACATGGTTCTGCAAACGCTTCCAAAACACTGCAGAGGAAAGAACACTCCCAAACTCATTGTACGAAGCCATCCACCTGATCCCCAAACCAGACAAAGATACTACAAGAAAAGAAAACTGGAGAGCAATATCACCGATGAACTTAGATGCAAAAATCCTCAACAAGATACTAGCCAACAGACTCCAACATGACATTAAAAGGATCACACACCATGACACTGTGTGTTTACTTTCAAGCCTTGGCTCTTGTCAATAGGTGTGCAGGGGTCGCTGGCCTGCCCGTGTCTCCCCAAATGATACTTTACTGTGCAAAGACAGCCAGGAGGTGGATTGCCACATCATGTGGCCGGCTCTCTGGTTTTGTTTTTCTTTGGCAGGAATCTCTTGATTGTTTTCAGTGGTGCCTGTTACCAGGGCGCAATACCACCAGTGGCTTAGGAGGCTTCCCTTTTCTCCAGGCCCTCTCCCGAAGGTATTGCTTCCAGACGTATTGACACTGGCAATCCTAACGGCTGCCAGGTGAAACCGCGAAGGCGTTTCAATTTCCATTTCTCCCATTCGTATGTCGTTGTGCATATTTCCTGGGCCTTTCTTAGAAACCAAAACAAAGGGAAACAAAACACGCATGGTGAATTCAACTTACCTCTTGAAACCGCCTGTTGCCAATCAATCCTGTTTCGGGCTCTTTTCCAGTGCCTATCCCCAGGACATTTTTGCAGCGGGGGTGTCAATTACAACCCCGCTGGCCTTTTGAACAGGAAGGGCCGCTGAGCTCCCTTTGGAACGTTGTAGTTACAGGAGGCGGCCACAAGGCGGCAGCATTTTCCCACAGCTGGTCGGATTCCCCAGGAACGCAGACCTTGCGCACACGCATGTTCTTGGAATATGAATTAGAGAGGAACGTGTCCGGACAGACACCTAAGGGCTTGTGTCTCACTCCCTCTCCCACTTACCCTTCCCACTCTCGATTCATCACACCCCCTGCAAACCCCTCCTGAAGAGTGTGTTGTCGGAGGCAAGTGGGGTGACTCTAAGGAAGGAGGTGAATGGCGGGAACCCCACCAGCAGGAGACCTGGACACCAGGTGATGTTTGAACACTGTTGTGCATGTCGGACCACCATCCTCTGGCTGCAGTGGGCTTGGCTTAGCTGCAGGAGGGCACACCTACATCTACAGAGACTGCTGCCAACCAGAAGGGACCAGGCACCACAGGTCCAAAGGGGTTAATTCGCTGGTGCGACCCACTCCCGCGCCGACCTGCCTCACTGTGACCACACTCCAACTTTGGTGCCCAAGCCTGCTCACGCTCCAGGGAAGTGACACCCGCGCAGCTCTCTGAGGCCTGAGAGGAACATACTGGATCTCGATCATTTTGCTTTTTATAGAGATTCTAATTTCTGTCCATGTCTAGTGAATTTACAATGCTGTTGACTTTCGCTGTGCAGCACCTTGATTCAGTTCTCCGTGTATGTATATATATACACATCCATTCTCTTTCGCATTCTCTTCCCACGTAGCTTAGTCCAGGGTGGTGCCGACCGCTCCCTGTGCTTTGTAGTAGGTGGTTGTGGATCGTCTGCTTTATACATATTAGAATGCATGTGTTAATCCCACCCTCCTCATTCAACCCACCTCCGCATGCCTTTGCCCTCTCGAAACCCTGTACT
Source organism: Hippopotamus amphibius kiboko (assembly GCF_030028045.1). Lineage (NCBI taxonomy): Eukaryota > Metazoa > Chordata > Mammalia > Artiodactyla > Hippopotamidae > Hippopotamus > Hippopotamus amphibius. The sequence goes on along the minus strand of NC_080191.1, from coordinate 96,720,784 downwards.
TGCGTTCTAAATCTGTGACTCTGTTTGTGCTTTCTACTTTCCTGGTATCGACTTTGAGATGCCACCTATACGTGCTATCGTTGGAATTTTCTCTTTCTCTGTTGGACGTCCCATGCTGAGTACAGGGAACTCCGGATCTATCGAAGATCCTGGAAATGGCAGGATATTATTCTGTTTCATGGCTGAGCAGTATTCCATGCTCTATGTGTACCAACTCTTCACTTTCCATTCATCTGGGGATGGACATTGTGTTTTTACTTTCAAGACTTGGCTGTTGTCAATAGGTGGCTAGTGACAGCTGGGGCACCCGTGTCTCTCTAAAGTACACATGGTTCTGCAAACGCTTCCAAAACACTGCAGAGGAAAGAACACTCCCAAACTCATTGTACGAAGCCATCCACCTGATCCCCAAACCAGACAAAGATACTACAAGAAAAGAAAACTGGAGAGCAATATCACCGATGAACTTAGATGCAAAAATCCTCAACAAGATACTAGACAACAGACTCCAACATGACATTAAAAGGATCACACACCATGACACTGTGTTTTTACTTTCAAGCCTTGGCTCTTGTCAATAGGTGTGCAGGGGTCGCTGGCCTGCCCGGGTCTCCCCAAATGATACTTTACTGTGCAAAGACAGCCAGGAGGTGGATTGCCACATCATGTGGCCGGCTCTCTGGTTTTGTTTTTCTTTGGCAGGAATCTCTTGATTGTTTTCAGTGGTGCCTGTTACCAGGGCGCAATACCACCAGTGGCTTAGGAGGCTTCCCTTTTCTCCAGGCCCTCTCCCGAAGGTATTGCTTCCAGACGTATTGACACTGGCAATCCTAACGGCTGCCAGGTGAAACCGCGAAGGCGTTTCAATTTCCATTTCTCCCATTCGCATGGTCGTGGAGCATATTTCCTGGGCCTTTCTCAGAAACCACCACAAAGGGAAACAAAACATGCATGGTGAATTCAACTTACCTCTTGAAACCGCCTGTTGCCAATCAATCCTGTTTCGGGCTCTTTTCCAGTGCCTATCCCCAGGACATTTTTGCAGCGGGGGTGTCAATTACAACCCCGCTGGCCTTTTGAACAGGAAGGGCCGCTGAGCTCCCTTTGGAACGTTGTAGTTACAGGAGGCGGCCACAAGGCAGCAGCATTTTCCCACAGCTGGTCGGATTCCCCAGGAACGCAGACCTTGCGCACACGCGTGTTCTTGGAATATGAATTAGAGAGGAACGTGTCCGGACAGACACCTAAGGGCTTGTGTCTCACTCCTTCTCCCACTTACCCTTCCCACTCTCGATTCATCACACCCCCTGCAAACCCCTCCTGAAGAGTGTGTTGTCGGAGGCAAGTGGGGTGACTCTAAGGAAGGAGGTGAATGGCGGGAACCCCACCAGCAGGAGACCTGGACACCAGGTGATGTTTGAACACTGTTGTGCATGTCGGACCACCATCCTCTGGCTGCAGTGGGCTTGGCTTAGCTGCAGGAGGGCACACCTACATCTACAGAGACTGCTGCCAACCAGAAGGGACCAGGCACCACAGGTCCAAAGGGGTTAATTCGCTGGTGCGACCCACTCCCGCGCCGACCTGCCTCACTGTGACCACACTCCAACTTTGGTGCCCAAGCCTGCTCACGCTCCAGGGAAGTGACACCCGCGCAGCTCTCTGAGGCCTGAGAGGAACATACTGGATCTCGATCATTTTGCTTTTTATAGAGATTCTAATTTCTGTCCATGTCTAGTGAATTTACAATGCTGTTGACTTTCGCTGTGCAGCACCTTGATTCAGTTCTCCGTGTATGTATATATATACACATCCATTCTCTTTCGCATTCTCTTCCCACGTAGCTTAGTCCAGGGTGGTGCCGACCGCTCCCTGTGCTTTGTAGTAGGTGGTTGTGGATCGTCTGCTTTATACATATTAGAATGCATGTGTTAATCCCACCCTCCTCATTCAACCCACCTCCGCATGCCTTTGCCCTCTCGAAACCCTGTACTTGCGTTCTAAATCTGTGACTCTGTTTGTGCTTTCTACTTTCCTGGTATCGACTTTGAGATGCCACCTATACGTGCTATCGTTGGAATTTTCTCTTTCTCTGTTGGACGTCCCATGCTGAGTACAGGGAACTCCGGATCTATCGAAGATCCTGGAAATGGCAGGATATTATTCTGTTTCATGGCTGAGCAGTATTCCATGCTCTATGTGTACCAACTCTTCACTTTCCATTCATCTGGGGATGGACATTGTGTTTTTACTTTCAAGACTTGGCTGTTGTCAATAGGTGGCTAGTGACAGCTGGGGCACCCGTGTCTCTCTAAAGTACACATGGTTCTGCAAACGCTTCCAAAACACTGCAGAGGAAAGAACACTCCCAAACTCATTGTACGAAGCCATCCACCTGATCCCCAAACCAGACAAAGATACTACAAGAAAAGAAAACTGGAGAGCAATATCACCGATGAACTTAGATGCAAAAATCCTCAACAAGATACTAGACAACAGACTCCAACATGACATTAAAAGGATCACACACCATGACACTGTGTTTTTACTTTCAAGCCTTGGCTCTTGTCAATAGGTGTGCAGGGGTCGCTGGCCTGCCCGGGTCTCCCCAAATGATACTTTACTGTGCAAAGACAGCCAGGAGGTGGATTGCCACATCATGTGGCCGGCTCTCTGGTTTTGTTTTTCTTTGGCAGGAATCTCTTGATTGTTTTCAGTGGTGCCTGTTACCAGGGCGCAATACCACCAGTGGCTTAGGAGGCTTCCCTTTTCTCCAGGCCCTCTCCCGAAGGTATTGCTTCCAGACGTATTGACACTGGCAATCCTAACGGCTGCCAGGTGAAACCGCGAAGGCGTTTCAATTTCCATTTCTCCCATTCGCATGGTCGTGGAGCATATTTCCTGGGCCTTTCTCAGAAACCACCACAAAGGGAAACAAAACATGCATGGTGAATTCAACTTACCTCTTGAAACCGCCTGTTGCCAATCAATCCTGTTTCGGGCTCTTTTCCAGTGCCTATCCCCAGGACATTTTTGCAGCGGGGGTGTCAATTACAACCCCGCTGGCCTTTTGAACAGGAAGGGCCGCTGAGCTCCCTTTGGAACGTTGTAGTTACAGGAGGCGGCCACAAGGCAGCAGCATTTTCCCACAGCTGGTCGGATTCCCCAGGAACGCAGACCTTGCGCACACGCGTGTTCTTGGAATATGAATTAGAGAGGAACGTGTCCGGACAGACACCTAAGGGCTTGTGTCTCACTCCTTCTCCCACTTACCCTTCCCACTCTCGATTCATCACACCCCCTGCAAACCCCTCCTGAAGAGTGTGTTGTCGGAGGCAAGTGGGGTGACTCTAAGGAAGGAGGTGAATGGCGGGAACCCCACCAGCAGGAGACCTGGACACCAGGTGATGTTTGAACACTGTTGTGCATGTCGGACCACCATCCTCTGGCTGCAGTGGGCTTGGCTTAGCTGCAGGAGGGCACACCTACATCTACAGAGACTGCTGCCAACCAGAAGGGACCAGGCACCACAGGTCCAAAGGGGTTAATTCGCTGGTGCGACCCACTCCCGCGCCGACCTGCCTCACTGTGACCACACTCCAACTTTGGTGCCCAAGCCTGCTCACGCTCCAGGGAAGTGACACCCGCGCATCTCTCTGAGGCCTGAGAGGAACATACTGGATCTCGATCATTTTGCTTTTTATAGAGATTCTAATTTCTGTCCATGTCTAGTGAATTTACAATGCTGTTGACTTTCGCTGTGCAGCACCTTGATTCAGTTCTCCGTGTATGTATATATATACACATCCATTCTCTTTCGCATTCTCTTCCCACGTAGCTTAGTCCAGGGTGGTGCCGACCGCTCCCTGTGCTTTGTAGTAGGTGGTTGTGGATCGTCTGCTTTATACATATTAGAATGCATGTGTTAATCCCACCCTCCTCATTCAACCCACCTCCGCATGCCTTTGCCCTCTCGAAACCCTGTACTTGCGTTCTAAATCTGTGATTCTGTTTGTGCTTTCTACTTTCCTGGTATCGACTTTGAGATGCCACCTATACGTGCTATCGTTGGAATTTTCTCTTTCTCTGTTGGACGTCCCATGCTGAGTACAGGGAACTCCGGATCTATCGAAGATGCTGGAAATGGCAGGATATTATTCTGTTTCATGGCTGAGCAGTATTCCATGCTCTATGTGTACCAACTCTTCACTTTCCATTCATCTGGGGATGGACATTGTGTTTTTACTTTCAAGACTTGGCTGTTGTCAATAGGTGGCTAGTGACAGCTGGGGCACCCGTGTCTCTCTAAAGTACACATGGTTCTGCAAACGCTTCCAAAACACTGCAGAGGAAAGAACACTCCCAAACTCATTGTACGAAGCCATCCACCTGATCCCCAAACCAGACAAAGATACTACAAGAAAAGAAAACTGGAGAGCAATATCACCGATGAACTTAGATGCAAAAATCCTCAACAAGATACTAGACAACAGACTCCAACATGACATTAAAAGGATCACACACCATGACACTGTGTTTTTACTTTCAAGCCTTGGCTCTTGTCAATAGGTGTGCAGGGGTCGCTGGCCTGCCCGGGTCTCCCCAAATGATACTTTACTGTGCAAAGACAGCCAGGAGGTGGATTGCCACATCATGTGGCCGGCTCTCTGGTTTTGTTTTTCTTTGGCAGGAATCTCTTGATTGTTTTCAGTGGTGCCTGTTACCAGGGCGCAATACCACCAGTGGCTTAGGAGGCTTCCCTTTTCTCCAGGCCCTCTCCCGAAGGTATTGCTTCCAGACGTATTGACACTGGCAATCCTAACGGCTGCCAGGTGAAACCGCGAAGGCGTTTCAATTTCCATTTCTCCCATTCGCATGGTCGTGGAGCATATTTCCTGGGCCTTTCTCAGAAACCACCACAAAGGGAAACAAAACATGCATGGTGAATTCAACTTACCTCTTGAAACCGCCTGTTGCCAATCAATCCTGTTTCGGGCTCTTTTCCAGTGCCTATCCCCAGGACATTTTTGCAGCGGGGGTGTCAATTACAACCCCGCTGGCCTTTTGAACAGGAAGGGCCGCTGAGCTCCCTTTGGAACGTTGTAGTTACAGGAGGCGGCCACAAGGCGGCAGCATTTTCCCACAGCTGGTCGGATTCCCCAGGAACGCAGACCTTGCGCACACGCGTGTTCTTGGAATATGAATTAGAGAGGAACGTGTCCGGACAGACACCTAAGGGCTTGTGTCTCACTCCTTCTCCCACTTACCCTTCCCACTCTCGATTCATCACACCCCCTGCAAACCCCTCCTGAAGAGTGTGTTGTCGGAGGCAAGTGGGGTGACTCTAAGGAAGGAGGTGAATGGCGGGAACCCCACCAGCAGGAGACCTGGACACCAGGTGATGTTTGAACACTGTTGTGCATGTCGGACCACCATCCTCTGGCTGCAGTGGGCTTGGCTTAGCTGCAGGAGGGCACACCTACATCTACAGAGACTGCTGCCAACCAGAAGGGACCAGGCACCACAGGTCCAAAGGGGTTAATTCGCTGGTGCGACCCACTCCCGCGCCGACCTGCCTCACTGTGACCACACTCCAACTTTGGTGCCCAAGCCTGCTCACGCTCCAGGGAAGTGACACCCGCGCATCTCTCTGAGGCCTGAGAGGAACATACTGGATCTCGATCATTTTGCTTTTTATAGAGATTCTAATTTCTGTCCATGTCTAGTGAATTTACAATGCTGTTGACTTTCGCTGTGCAGCACCTTGATTCAGTTCTCCGTGTATGTATATATATACACATCCATTCTCTTTCGCATTCTCTTCCCACGTAGCTTAGTCCAGGGTGGTGCCGACCGCTCCCTGTGCTTTGTAGAAGGTGGTTGTGGATCGTCTGCTTAATACATATTAGAATGCATGTGTTAATCCCACCCTCCTCATTCAACCCACCTCTGCATGCCTTTGCCCTCTCGAAACCCTGTACTTGCGTTCTAAATCTGTGACTCTGTTTGTGCTTTCTACTTTCCTGGTATCGACTTTGAGATGCCACCTATACGTGCTATCGTTGGAATTTTCTCTTTCTCTGTTGGACGTCCCATGCTGAGTACAGGGAACTCCAGATCTCTCGAAGATGCTGGAAATGGCAGGATATTATTCTGTTTCATGGCTGAGCAGTATTCCATGCTCTATGTGTACCAACTCTTCACTTTCCATTCATCTGGGGATGGACATTGTGTTTTTACTTTCAAGACTTGGCTGTTGTCAATAGGTGGCTAGTGACAGCTGGGGCACCTGTGTCTCTCTAAAGTACACATGGTTCTGCAAACGCTTCCAAAACACTGCAGAGGAAAGAACACTCCCAAACTCATTGTACGAAGCCATCCACCTGATCCCCAAACCAGACAAAGATACTACAAGAAAAGAAAACTGGAGAGCAATATCACCGATGAACTTAGATGCAAAAATCCTCAACAAGATACTAGCCAACAGACTCCAACATGACATTAAAAGGATCACACACCATGACACTGTGTTTTTACTTTCAAGCCTTGGCTCTTGTCAATAGGTGTGCAGGGGTCGCTGGCCTGCCCGGGTCTCCCCAAATGATACTTTACTGTGCAAAGACAGCCAGGAGGTGGATTGCCACATCATGTGGCCGGCTCTCTGGTTTTGTTTTTCTTTGGCAGGAATCTCTTGATTGTTTTCAGTGGTGCCTGTTACCAGGGCGCAATACCACCAGTGGCTTAGGAGGCTTCCCTTTTCTCCAGGCACTCTCCCGAAGGTATTGCTTCCAGACGTATTGACACTGGCAATCCTAACGGCTGCCAGGTGAAACCGCGAAGGCGTTTCAATTTCCATTTCTCCCATTCGCATGGTCGTGGAGCATATTTCCTGGGCCTTTCTCAGAAACCACCACAAAGGGAAACAAAACATGCATGGTGAATTCAACTTACCTCTTGAAACCGCCTGTTGCCAATCAATCCTGTTTCGGGCTCTTTTCCAGTGCCTATCCCCAGGACATTTTTGCAGCGGGGGTGTCAATTACAACCCCGCTGGCCTTTTGAACAGGAAGGGCCGCTGAGCTCCCTTTGGAACGTTGTAGTTACAGGAGGCGGCCACAAGGCGGCAGCATTTTCCCACAGCTGGTCGGATTCCCCAGGAACGCAGACCTTGCGCACACGCGTGTTCTTGGAATATGAATTAGAGAGGAACGTGTCCGGACAGACACCTAAGGGCTTGTGTCTCACTCCTTCTCCCACTTACCCTTCCCACTCTCGATTCATCACACCCCCTGCAAACCCCTCCTGAAGAGTGTGTTGTCGGAGGCAATTGGGGTGACTCTAAGGAAGGAGGTGAATGGCGGGAACCCCACCAGCAGGAGACCTGGACACCAGGTGATGTTTGAACACTGTTGTGCATGTCGGACCACCATCCTCTGGCTGCAGTGGGCTTGGCTTAGCTGCAGGAGGGCACACCTACATCTACAGAGACTGCTGCCAACCAGAAGGGACCAGGCACCACAGGTCCAAAGGGGTTAATTCGCTGGTGCGACCCACTCCCGCGCCGACCTGCCTCACTGTGACCACACTCCAACTTTGGTGCCCAAGCCTGCTCACGCTCCAGGGAAGTGACACCCGCGCATCTCTCTGAGGCCTGAGAGGAACATACTGGATCTCGATCATTTTGCTTTTTATAGAGATTCTAATTTCTGTCCATGTCTAGTGAATTTACAATGCTGTTGACTTTCGCTGTGCAGCACCTTGATTCAGTTCTCCGTGTATGTATATATATACACATCCATTCTCTTTCGCATTCTCTTCCCACGTAGCTTAGTCCAGGGTGGTGCCGACCGCTCCCTGTGCTTTGTAGAAGGTGGTTGTGGATCGTCTGCTTAATACATATTAGAATGCATGTGTTAATCCCACCCTCCTCATTCAACCCACCTCTGCATGCCTTTGCCCTCTCGAAACCCTGTACTTGCGTTCTAAATCTGTGACTCTGTTTGTGCTTTCTACTTTCCTGGTATCGACTTTGAGATGCCACCTATACGTGCTATCGTTGGAATTTTCTCTTTCTCTGTTGGACGTCCCATGCTGAGTACAGGGAACTCCAGATCTCTCGAAGATGCTGGAAATGGCAGGATATTATTCTGTTTCATGGCTGAGCAGTATTCCATGCTCTATGTGTACCAACTCTTCACTTTCCATTCATCTGGGGATGGACATTGTGTTTTTACTTTCAAGACTTGGCTGTTGTCAATAGGTGGCTAGTGACAGCTGG